>NC_091239.1:6228967-6406527 GCF_040958095.1 Procambarus clarkii | reverse complement strand
TGTTGAAAATTTAGGGTTTAAAGTGACGGTCCATAATAACTTGACCGTCGCCCGTCAAAGCTGAAATTCAGGACTGTAAGTATCTTTTACACATAATAATGTTCGTTAGACCTTTATTACATAAGCTTTTTAGCCCCAAATCATCTTAACATATTTATTTTTATCATCTTAACATATTGGATTCCATAGATTTATTTACAGTACAGTAATTACATAAATATTGATAACATCGCCACCATGACCTCGATCGTGTTTTGTATTTTAATGCAGTTGAACCCCTCTAGGTTATTGTGGTTTATGCAGTGTGCTTTGTCCTCTAAATGTTGTTTAACATTTACTCCCTCATTAACAAACTGATTCCGCATATAGGAATCAGGAACATAGGAATCTTGTATGCGGAGAGTAGGGACTCTCACTTTCCCCTTCTATCTCATTCACACTTGCCATGTCTGTCCATCTTATTATTATCTTCCGTGCCTCAGTTAGTTGAATACAGTTTCCATCATAAATTTGTTTAGTGCTAAAAATACATGTAGAGCGCAACCTCAATGCAGCGAGCTATATGGAACAAACCCAGCGAGTGAGGGACATATTGCAACCAGAGATGCCTTCAGGAAGCATTTGTGAGAGGGAATATTTTTAAAAACAAGAAAAATACACTGCTTCACCTGTTTCTTTCTTGTAATGTTGCTTCCTTATACAAAAATCACTTAAAATGTGATTAAAGATATATTAGGTGTTAACATTTATGCTTTAAAATTTCCCATGCTCTATGGGCAACATAGAGCATGGGAAATGCTCTATGTTGCCCATAGAAATACTGTATTGATGCAGTACCCCATCAATACCTGTATCTTTTCCATTTTTCTAAGGAGGAGCATTTCTCTCCCATTGGTATATCCTCTGGTATTCTTTCCTGTACTCTTTGTAGGAGCCCACCACCAAAACAATATCACATTCTCATTTGCCCTTCTTTTCTCTGTGTGACCTATGATGCTTTTCTCAGTTTGACCTATAATACTTTTCCCAGTGTGACCTATGAAACTTTTCCCAGTGTGACCTATGATACTTTTCCCAGTGTGACCTATGATACTTTTCAGTGTGACCTATGATACTTTTCCCAGTGTGACCTATGATACTTTTCACAGTGTGACCTATGAAACTTTTCCCAGTGTGACCTATGATACTTTTCTCAGTGTGACCTATGATACTTTTCTCAGTGTGACCTATGATACTTTCAAAGTACAGAACTGTAAATATTACCTCCACCTACTTTGAGTTTCTTCTCTACTGATTAAAATTTTCTAAGGTTCACCTTTAATATTACTGTTGATACGATATTAAGTACACAGATATATACAGTAAAACAAAATATTACTAACACTGTAAATATTGTAAGCATAAAGATAGACTGTACTCCATAAGGTACACTTGGTATCATGTAAATGATGAAAGGTTAGAAATAACTAAATTGATAATGCTTAAGTGTGTATATAATAGAAAAACTGCCAGTGGAATATCTGGAAGTTTGTCTCATGTTAGCGTTATGTGAGATATGACAGAGTCGAATATCAGTAGGAGCCATGAGGAGGATTCGAATCTATGGTCCTTAATCTAACATATCAAGTAAGATGAAAAGGTACATTGTAGCAAAATGTATATCAACATATAAATAATATATAAATTAACAAAGGTGATTACACTAGTGATGATATGTCTTGTATACTAACATTGTGGAAGTTGATAATACAAGTTACAGTTTAAGTTTGAAGCACAAAGTAGGAAACTATGAGGATGAAATTAGATACTTTTCAATTTACTTTTAAATAAGGCATAGACATGTTTTTAATTCATTAGGCAGGGAGTTCCATACACTGGGTCCTATTATTGGCATGGAGAGTTTGCACAGTATTAGTTTGACTCTGGGGACATCAAGGATATATTTATTTATAGTGTGGTACAGAGTTTGCTAGAGTTCTGATAGCAGATTTTTGCTGAGTGATGATGGGCTTGAGGTAGTTTACAATGGTGGAACTCCATACACAGATACCATATGTTAGATAGGATAGATTAGCGCGAGGTATAGTAAGAGGAGAGCAGAGTTTGGAATATAATTTCTGATTTTAGAGAATATACTGTTACGGTGCCCTCTCCTATTTCTTTCGTTTGCCGGCTTAAAGAGTCATATCAGCTCTCCCTACTGATTCTCTGAGGTTCAGGGAGTCTAATGATATATGTGGCGACCAGACCGGCTGCCATTTAATGGAAGGAGGTTATATTATAAGTTGTAAATAAAGGAAAATTGGCGCCCTGTTATAAAATGAAACAGTATCCCCTACGGCAGATATGACCTTTTGGAAGGGAGACAAGCCGATCGCGGATTGGCCGACGTAGGTCGCGGGCGACAAATCAGGGCCCGCCATGACGTCACCGAGTGCCCCGGGCGGCGCCAACGTCAGAGTTGTACTGACCGTGGAAGCGACAGGACGCGCCTCGGTCTGCTCTCAAGGATTGGAGGCTCTGCAAGCCTTGTTCAGTGGATTGAGCTGGCCTTCGCAGCCCATCACAGTTATTGGAGGCCCTGCGCTTCTGGGAAGCCAAAGAGGAACCAAGTTCAGTGAGCAGAGAAGTGCCAAACTTGGAAAATAGTCGGCGACGACGCTGGGCGGCGCCGCTGGCTGGACGTTGAGGTCTGAAGGGTGGGCAGGCAGGCCTAGCTGTGACTGGGGTCACATCCACTGAGAATCTTGGAAGGACGACACCGTGCCTAGGACAAGGAGCAACGCCCTGTGGGAGAGGCCAGTGTGGGGAAAAATAGTGATTAGCTCAGCGCCCATCGATGAACCAGGATTGGGGCAGCTGAATCTCAGGGATTGGAACGGCGACGACGCGAAGGCTTCACGACACCTGAGGACCTGTGGAACGTCCTGGATCGTCGAGGATCGACCCAAGGAAGCGTGGAAATCTCACACCATCGAGGGACAGGCGTCGTGAGCCAGGAGTGTAAGGTAGATCATTTTTCCCTCCCATTACCCCTTGTATGAGTAGGCTAGTTAGGCCACAATATTTACTTGTGTATGTGGCAGCAAGACTTTATTACTTTAATAGTAGAGTAGGCTGCAAAGCAGCTTGTGTCCAGGACTGTCAGAGAGGACAGTGTGTATGGATGGCAGGACAGTGAAGTAGAGGTGCCGACGTGGTGAAGAGGCCCTCCTGTGAGAGTGTGAGACTCCTGTCTTCCTGCCCAGTTGAAGGAGAGTTGGAGGTCGTGGAAGAAGAGGCTGACGATCTCCAGATTCATCATCCATATTCCATATTCATGTATTACTTGCGATTGTGTGTGTGTGTTCATGTAATTTGCATCAGTAAATCCACACATTTTATTACTGTGTTTGAGTGTGCCTCCATTTATGATATTTCTCTATGAGCATACATTTCTGGCTACAAACAATATATAATACACCCACTGAACTGCATTGCTGGGGTGCAGATATAATAACCCAGCTGGCGACCTTGCTAAGAGGAAGATAGAGAAGACAGGCGGGAAAGGAGTTCCTGCAACCTTTTTTTGTCTGGCAGGCAAGACTCAGGGAGGTTATGGTTATAGGTAAGCCTGAGTCTTCCTTCACTCCCCCACGGGTCTAGGCCGGAACTGTTAACAGCAGTTTCCCCGTGTTTGACTGAAGGGCTTCCAGGGTGAATCAGTGGCACCCCTTTGTGGTGGAAGCAAAGACCTGCGGAGGTGGGCATTGTTGGTCCTCTCTTGTGTGACCAAGGAGACTCCGGTGAATCCAGGGAGTCGGAGGGGCTGAGTATTTGGGCCTTTGAGCCCCTAGCAACCGAGTGTTAGCAGAGCCCCGGACCGCCCACCCCCACGTGACAAGAGAACTGGCGACCTTACCAGGATTCGAACCCCAGTAGCCAGGAACTGGGAACCTCGCCAGGAAGCGCGGGTCAAGCTACAGTGTGGCCCAAATTTCAAGACAAGTGTTGCCAGGGTACTAATACAGTGTGGCCAGTGAATTCAGTAGTACTGTTACTCAACCGGCTAAGGGACTGAAACGGTGAAATTAGTGCCTACTAACTTGTCTGTGCTGTCGTGTATGCTCAATGATATAGAGATGGAGGAAGACAAAGTAAAGAAATTTATTGACACAAGGGACGAGAGAATTTTGGAAGAGTGTACCAAGGCCCAGCTCCAACAAGTGGCAAACCACTTTGGGATCAGGTTGAGGACGACTAAGGTAGCGGAGCGAAGGATAGAGATCATGGCACAGCTCACAGCTCGAGAGGAAGCGACGGGAGAGGAGCCATCTCAAGAGGAGCCGTCCCGAGGAGAGCCGTCGCAAGGTGAACCGTCCCGACTAGGGCCTCCCCAAGCGCCTCCCAGTGTGGAGAGAATTCACAGTGAACATGGGAGCAGTGGAAGGTCCAGCTGTAGTAAGAGGAGCCTGCAACTGGAAATAATGAAGATGCAACTGGAAGCCCAGCTGCGACGAGAGGAGAGAGAAGCGCAAATGCAGCGAGAGGAACGTGCGGCTGAGCTGCAGCAAGAGGAACGCGCGGCTGAGCTGCAGCGAGAGGAACGTGCGGCTGAGCTGCAGCGAGAGGAACGTGCGGCTGAGCTGCAGCGAGAGGAGCGAGAAGCTCGGCTGCAGCGGAAGAAGGAGAGAGACAACTGCGACTGGAGGAGATAAGGGCAAAGAAAGAAGTCGAATTGCGTCGCGTTGAACGTGGTCTGCCCTCACTACCTGCACGGCGGGATGACCTCAAGGTAAGGGAACGTGACTTACCTACGTTCGAACCACAAGAAGCTGAGGCGTTCTTCGAACACTTTGAACGGATAGCAACTCTGAAGGAGTGGCCGGAAGATGATTGGGCTGCTCTGGTCCAGGGCAGGTTGACTGGTGAGGCCCGGGAAGCCTATAACATGCTGGACCTAGAGGAGTGCACTAGTTATGACGCGATTAAGAATGCGGTTCTCCATTCATTCCGGCTGACTCCGGAGATGTACCGGAAGCGGTTCAGAGAGTGTACAAGAGCGTCGGGAAAGACTTACGCCGAGACCGCCAGGGATATGGAACGGAAATTCCTACGATGGTTGAAGGCGGAGGAAGCGGAGTCGGTGGATGATGTTAAACGACTGATAGTGATGGAGAAGTTCATGTCTGTGCTCCATCCTGAGTTGCGAGTAAGGGTGAGAGAAGCAGGTATTAAGGACCTGAAGGCTGCAGCGGATCGAGCCGACATGCTGGAGGAGGCACTACATATCAGGAGGGAGGGGCCGCCCAGACACTCGCCTTACCCCAGGTCGGGAGGGAACCTTAGGAGTTCAGGAGGAGCGAGGACGGGTGGGGACTCTCCCAAGAGTAGTGTGCCCGATGAAGTAACGTGGTTCAAGAGCTCAAGAGACGCGGGGAGGAAGCCCCAAGCGGTGAGCAGTGGACCTAACTCGGGAGCAAGTGCTGCAGTCCCGGATACGACGACAGGGAGTCCAAGGAGGACCCAGGGAACGTCTGCAAGTGGTACCGCCAGAGTGACTAGCGAGTGGCCGCCCAGGGGAGGCAGCCGATGCTACAACTGTGGCGTGAGAGGACATTATGCCCGCGAGTGTGAGGAGCACCAAAGGAATGTAGGATTAATGTTGGAAGAGGAGAGAGTGTTTGTTCACACCCCATATCATAGTGGACCCAATGTGAATGGTTGGGAAATGAAGTTGGGTGAACATCCCTTCGTTTTCGGGGCCAACGTGAAGTTTGGAAAGTCAGACCCAGTGGAGGTTGCCGTGCTTCGAGATACGGGTGCTGACATAAGTATGGTGACCAGGAGTATTCTCCCCAAGGAATTTAATGATTCACCTGTGGGAGTGGTGAGGATACGCAGTGTGGGGGAGGAATACAGGTTGCCACTTCACGAAGTACAGCTGATTGCCGACTGCGGAGTCGAGAAAGCTATAGTAGCTGTAGCCCCTAAGTTACCCCTAGAGCATGTGCAGATGGTGCTGGGTAATGACCTCGGAGGAGGCAGGATACAACCCGATTGGGCCAGGAGTGCCTATGTTGCAAGCAGCGGTACAACCCTGCCAGGTGAGGTATCGGTCGTTCCAGATGGTGGTGAGGAAGCCGACTTCGCCAGGGAAAACGTCGCCAGAGACGACGACAACGAGGGCGAGAGTGCAGAGAGGTCGTCGGAGGTTGTGGAAAACCCCGACGGGGACCTCCGACTAAGCCTGATGATGCGTGTGGAGGAGTGGCGAGGAGCAGCTGTACAAACGCCTGGGGCGGTGAGGAGGCTGCAGACCGCACTCCCTCCATACAGAAACGTGAATAAAGTAAGCTCAGTGGATGAGCGAACGGCAGTGAGGGGCAGAGTGGAGGAACCACGACGCAGTGCACCCTATGCCGGCCAGATGAATAGTGGTAGGTGCAAGATGAACCACCGTGGTGAGGTGAGCCACAGGGAGGTGGATGAGCCCAACCACGAACCGAAGAAGACGTCTGCAGGGAAGAGAATCTCATGGAGGAGTGAAGATGTTCGTCGGGAACGAAGGAGCGAGTGGTATAGGAAAGGCAATACGAAGAAAGCAGGGAATAGGTACACCCAGGGTAAGTGCCAGCCTAACCAGAGGGGCATTGGGCCATCGCAAAAGCCTAGTGTGGAAGAGAGGAAGCTGCTGGATGGAGTACAGGTTACAAGTGCCACTGTGAGGAGACAACGCACCTACGGGAGAAGAGGAATCGAGAAGAGAGAAGATTGGCGAAGAGGAGATCATGAGATGAAACATGGAGTACCTGTAGGACGCAGTGGAAATGCAAGACTATCTCGGAGTGCACGACGCGGTGGAGGCGCCGCATGCACTGAATCTTACAGTGGTAACGAGCCGTGGGAGTACACTCGTAGCCACGGAGAGGGGATTTCTTGTAGATGTTCAGGGAACACCCATCACACCCGGTACTATGCGAGGTGGAGATACAATGAGGCAAGTGACTGGCAAAGTGGTATGAGCCACGTCACCAACTGGAGGAGTGACACTTCAGGAACGGAGGGAGCAAGAGTATAGGTTGCCCTCTTGAGTGCTGCTCTTCCGATATGACTCTTATTTTAAGGGGAGGGGTATGTTACGGTGCCCTCTCCTATTTCTTTCGTTTGCCGGCTTAAAGAGTCATATCAGCTCTCCCTACTGATTCTCTGAGGTTCAGGGAGTCTAATGATATATGTGGCGACCAGACCGGCTGCCATTTAATGGAAGGAGGTTATATTATAAGTTGTAAATAAAGGAAAATTGGCGCCCTGTTATAAAATGAAACAGTATCCCCTACGGCAGATATGACCTTTTGGAAGGGAGACAAGCCGATCGCGGATTGGCCGACGTAGGTCGCGGGCGACAAATCAGGGCCCGCCATGACGTCACCGAGTGCCCCGGGCGGCGCCAACGTCAGAGTTGTACTGACCGTGGAAGCGACAGGACGCGCCTCGGTCTGCTCTCAAGGATTGGAGGCTCTGCAAGCCTTGTTCAGTGGATTGAGCTGGCCTTCGCAGCCCATCACAGTTATTGGAGGCCCTGCGCTTCTGGGAAGCCAAAGAGGAACCAAGTTCAGTGAGCAGAGAAGTGCCAAACTTGGAAAATAGTCGGCGACGACGCTGGGCGGCGCCGCTGGCTGGACGTTGAGGTCTGAAGGGTGGGCAGGCAGGCCTAGCTGTGACTGGGGTCACATCCACTGAGAATCTTGGAAGGACGACACCGTGCCTAGGACAAGGAGCAACGCCCTGTGGGAGAGGCCAGTGTGGGGAAAAATAGTGATTAGCTCAGCGCCCATCGATGAACCAGGATTGGGGCAGCTGAATCTCAGGGATTGGAACGGCGACGACGCGAAGGCTTCACGACACCTGAGGACCTGTGGAACGTCCTGGATCGTCGAGGATCGACCCAAGGAAGCGTGGAAATCTCACACCATCGAGGGACAGGCGTCGTGAGCCAGGAGTGTAAGGTAGATCATTTTTCCCTCCCATTACCCCTTGTATGAGTAGGCTAGTTAGGCCACAATATTTACTTGTGTATGTGGCAGCAAGACTTTATTACTTTAATAGTAGAGTAGGCTGCAAAGTAGCTTGTGTCCAGGACTGTCAGAGAGGACAGTGTGTATGGATGGCAGGACAGTGAAGTAGAGGTGCCGACGTGGTGAAGAGGCCCTCCTGTGAGAGTGTGAGACTCCTGTCTTCCTGCCCAGTTGAAGGAGAGTTGGAGGTCGTGGAAGAAGAGGCTGACGATCTCCAGATTCATCATCCATATTCCATATTCATGTATTACTTGCGATTGTGTGTGTGTGTTCATGTAATTTGCATCAGTAAATCCACACATTTTATTACTGTGTTTGAGTGTGCCTCCATTTATGATATTTCTCTATGAGCATACATTTCTGGCTACAAACAATATATAATACACCCACTGAACTGCATTGCTGGGGTGCAGATATAATAACCCAGCTGGCGACCTTGCTAAGAGGAAGATAGAGAAGACAGGCGGGAAAGGAGTTCCTGCAACCTTTTTTTGTCTGGCAGGCAAGACTCAGGGTGGTTATGGTTATAGGTAAGCCTGAGTCTTCCTTCACTCCCCCACGGGTCTAGGCCGGAACTGTTAACAGCAGTTTCCCCGTGTTTGACTGAAGGGCTTCCAGGGTGAATCAGTGGCACCCCTTTGTGGTGGAAGCAAAGACCTGCGGAGGTGGGCATTGTTGGTCCTCTCTTGTGTGACCAAGGAGACTCCGGTGAATCCAGGGAGTCGGAGGGGCTGAGTATTTGGGCCTTTGAGCCCCTAGCAACCGAGTGTTAGCAGAGCCCCGGACCGCCCACCCCCACGTGACAATACCAATTTTTCTGAGACTTTTTTGGATATGTGTTGTATGTAGGTGCTGAAGTTCAGTCTCTTGTGTATTTATAGGCCAAGGAACTTTCCCTCGATTTATTGCTGGTGTTAACATTCTCTATCTGATGTTAAATTTGATTTGAAGATTTATTACGAAGTTTAGTTTAGTTCATTGATTATGCACCCCATACCCATCTTGTGGGCGGTAGTGGAAAGGGTTACAGAGGCACATAATGGGCTCAGGGACTGAACCCCACAATTCATTTAGTTACAATCTTGATGAGCTAGTTATAAAATTCAATATAAGTCGTCACATCAACAATGGGAATCGAGATCGACCACAAGTACAGTTTCTAAATTAAGCAACTGACATATGTGGAAAGCTAGTGTCGCAATTGATATGTTTGTCCTGCACACTGCCCCCCCCCCCCCATCCAGTTGGGCAGCGGTGGATAGGTTACAATCACTTAGTTACTACCTACGGTTAGCAAACTGGGGATATTTGGCTAAAATTTCTGGTAGCAGATCATTTTGAATGAAATATTGACCACATCGTTGAACATTGGTTATAGAATTGTCTCTAAATTCACGTATCTTTTCGCACTCCGTTACATAGTGACGGAGGGTGTGCGAATATTTTGTTGACACAGCTTACATTTGGTCAGGTCTACATCGGCAGATAATGAAAATTCCCAGAGATACTTGTAACCGAGTCTAAGCCGAGCAGTAGTAACATCTAGAAGTCTGCTAATTTTATTGGATGATCCATAAATGTGTGGCTCCTCTTGCATGATAGTATGGATGATAGATGGAATTACTGGATGGAATGATGGAATTATTACAAAATAAAAATATATTTGGTCTTTTCTATGTTATGCAAAGTTTGTTGATTGCCAACCATGAGTGGACTTTTTTAATTCATTATTTACAATATTATTTAGTGTCTGGGGGTTGGGGTCAGAAAAATTGAAGGTAGTATCGTCAGCAAATAGTATAGGTTTAAGAATGTTAGAAACATTTGGCAAATTATTGATGTACATAAGAAATAGGAGAGGTCCTAGGATGCTGCCCTGCGGCACTCCTGCTGTCATTGGTAGAGTGGGGGAGGAACGAATATAGTTCAGAGCAAGGCTTCAGATACCATACTCAGTTTATATTCATATTCAGTTTGCATCATACCATTGATGCAGTTTAAGTAAGATGTAGTTATGGTTTACAGTATCAAAGGCTTTTATCAGGTAAATGAAGAGGCCAACTGGGAATCAATTTGTTGTATTTTTTGCCACTCTTTGAGCATTGGACAGTGTGTTAATAGATGATGGTGATTTTAAATAGATTTTGAATAGGTGATCTAAAATAGATGATTTTAAAAGATGTAAGAAATGAAAGAATAAAATTTGAGATGATAAAAGCAATTGTTTGAGGAGAATAAAAGAAAAATTTATAGTGATACTGAAGCAAGAGACTTTAACCAGATAAATCTTTATACTGTATTAACAGTTTAAAGGCAAGGAGACAGTGGGGAGTATCTAAGTCCATCACTAACAGAAAACACTTGCTGTAAGATGAGAAAACAACCTTCGCTTAATGCGCATGTTACCTAAGCATGTTTGAGATGCTTATAATATATAAACCCATTCAGAGATCGAGTAACACATGCTTTAGGTTGAGAACAAATGGTAAAAAATAGCCCAAACAACAGCTGATAAGGTAGCCAGTGATTACTGAAATTGGGACTTTTCAGTATAGTCCAACTCGCAAATCACCAGAAACCAATACTCTATTATGTCAGAAAATTAGCTCTCTTGTGGCTAACTATTCAGTATGCCCCTTAAGGAGCAAGGTGATTTGTAGAGGTACCTATCTCTGTGGATTAACAGATCCACCATGAGCTTGATATGTTAAGCATGTTTACAAATTGCCAGTGAGTTAAACACAAACTACCAAGGTTTGCTCAGAAATTAGTATTCATTACACTTAACGCTCTAACTTTCAACGAGACTTGATATACATGTTTCTCTTGACGAGGTCGGAAGTATAATATATATATTTTTATTATTTTTAACTTAATTATCTGAGTTTAAACTTCCAATATTTAATGCTGATGATCTAATGAAATTTATTTTTACACTCCTATTTTCAGTGGCTTTCGGTACTGATCACACAGATTGTGATATGCTAGCTGTGGTGTTCATGTCACACGGGGAACAAGATATCTTGTCGTGTAGGGATGGCCACATAAAAGCCGAGTATCTTTTTGAGAGCTTTCAAAGCGATCAATGTAAATCTCTCGCTGGAAAACCAAAGTTGTTCTTCATACAGGTAAGACTGTCATGTATAAAGCATGCTTAAATACTTAACATTAACCTAAATAATTAACAGCATGCTTATATAATTAATATTAACTCACAATGACCATAAATTTGTCCCACCTAAGTGGGGGAAATTTTCTGACTGTCCTGGACTGTTATGAAATTGACTTGATGATGGCTCACGGTGTTCTGAAATGTACCTTTTTCATTGTGTGTATTTGTTCTAGCTATGTTATTGGAATTTTTATTTTAATACTTAAATATCTATGCATTTTAATATAATAATAATATTAACAATGACAATAACAATAATAATGATAATAATAATAATAATAATAATAATAATAATAATAATAATATTAATAATATTAATAATATTAATAATATTAATAATAATAAGAATAAGATTAAGAATAAGAATAATATTTATTTATTTACAAGGTACAATGGGTTGGTGAGATTACATAAGATTGGTATTTTTACATTCATGCAAAGCCATTAATGGTGCATGAGTTAGTTTTTTAAACTTTGTTCAATGTTAACAAATCTTTTTTGACTAGTTGTATATGAAAAGGGCTGCAATTGTTCCAAGCTTCAGAACTGCAGCCTAAATAGAGAGGGAGATTGTTTTCAACGAATATTACACATTTTCAGTAAGTTACTTCAACCACACGTTTCAGATATAACCATTCTATGACACTTTCTGACACATTAGCATATAATAAAGGATCTGTTGTCGCTGATTTTCCAAAATATGTTTAGTTTTACTAATACAAATAGTCAAAGTTCCCCCCCCCCATAAAAAAAATGCAAATATATCATGTTTATTGCTATTATAAAATCAATAAATGAAGTTAGGAAAAAACGCTGGCATCAGATTTTAGTGATATAAACTTTACATATAAGGTGTATGTTTCATGTAAATGTAATAAAAATGAAAGAGTAGCAACTCCGTTTATTTTATTTGATAAGTAAATCATTAAAAGTTAAAGTCTAAGGTACTGCCATCTGTCACTGAGGTTGACATCAACCAATTTCCTCCAAAATTGGCACCCTTTCAAATAAGCTTACGTGCAGTCAGGTGATTAATTTTCATGCAAATCGTCCGATAAACAAATAAGAAAAATAACATTAATTTTTTTTTACTTAATTTTTTTATAAAACTAATTTTTTTAATATACGCTATTGTGATAACTGAGAGTCATAGACATGATGTCAGTTGACACGTGTTTGATGTTAATTTTTGAAAATTATGGAAAATTTTTGACACAATATTTTTTTTCTCCCTTCTATTTACGCTACGATGCTGAGACTTGGACCAAATGACTCACTTTTCATATACAATTCGTCAAAAAAGTTTGATTGAAATCGAACTAGTTTTCATTAATTGCATATTTGGAACTGATGCCTCCTTAACACGCATAGCGTTTCGGGGCAGGTCCTTAAGCTAACATATCAGGTAAGATGAAAAGGTACATTGTAGCAAAATGTATATAAACATATAACTACAATATAAATTGACAGAGGTGATTACATCACCATATACAGTATGTCTTAAGTACTAATATTAGGGAAGTGGGTAGTACAATATATGGTGAAAGTTTTAGGCACAAGGAAAGATACCATGAGGATGAAATTAAGTACTTTTTGGTTTTACTTTTGAATAAGGAACAAGTTGGACAAATTTTTAATTCATTATTGAGTGAGTTCCATAGACTGGGTCTTTTTATTTGCATTGAGGATTTGCATAGATATAGCCTGACTCTGAGGATAACAAAGACATATTTATTTCTGATGTGGCGCTCATGGTTTCTATTACACCTGTCAAGGAAAAGTTTCAGATCAAGATTAGCATTTAGGATCAAAGTTTGCTTCATGTATATATCACATGAGAAGGTGTGGAGTGAGTGTATGGCTAGCATGTTAAGGTATTAACATGTTTAGCATGTTAAGGTATTAACATGTTTAGCATGTTAATTTCTCTGAGCTTTAGTAGTTGTCAGGGAAAGTCGAAAATTCTAGTTTGGCAAACTGGAAACTTCTGGAAACTTTACTTATTAAGACTACTCAATAGCTTGGTCGTTAGATCTTCGGCCTCACAGGCGTGGGGTCCATGGTTCGAGTTTATTAGAGCCCAAGTGAATGGAATAAGATGATTGATTGATGAAGATTAAGCCACACAAAAGGTGGCACGGCCATGAATAGCCCGTAAGTGGTGGCCCTTTTGAGCCATTACCAGTATCAAGAGCTAATACTGGAGATCTGAGGAGGTGCGACTGCACCCTGCGTGACGGGAGATGTCTCCCCCAATAAGATGAGGCACTGTTTGGGTTATATATGGTCCACACGCCGGCGAGTTCACCTTCATCAGTAAATTATGGCCAATCCTCTACAGAATTATCACAGTGACAAAATACAACTTCACTTCCAGCATCACACTGGCAGGCGGTGTTTAACACCACCGCCAGTAACAGGTGATAGCCTGTTATAACACAGGCTTCAGTTACATCAAGAATTAACAGACTGACATTACTTCTATCTCGTAACTCAACTCACGTTGCTCACGTGGCCCCACAAAGTGAGGTGATTCGATGAAATATCTATGCCCAAGCTTTCCATCAAATGCTGTTGGCTAGTTGGGAATATAGCCTCGGCTTCCAATGACCTTAGTACAGTCACGGTAGTCGAGTTGTTAAGGAACCAGGTACGCCATGGTGCATAGTGCTCTTGGCTGTCTGGGTTCGAACCCTTCTGGGGTATGGAGTTTTCAGTTGCATATTGGCTTGAGGACGATTCAAGCTAACATATGTTGTTGAATATGACCGAAAGGGTAAGATTAATGACTCTAACCCGAATCTTCTCAATATTTCTGATGTTTTTCTTCACTGTCGAGGGTAGATGAAAAATTAATTCTCCAAAATTTAATTTCACACTTTATTTATGGTCTGACGCCTCGAACCGTTTTGCAAGACACTTCTTACATTTTCAATAACAATTTTACATATTCTGCCAATGCTAATATTCGCTTGTGGTGAGGTAATACAGGACATGATTGAGATGTATAAGTGAATCAATGGGTACATCATTGCGTGTTTTATCTTCTTGCTTCTGTGTTGGTTCAGGGTCTTGAAGTGGGTAGAATGTTCTTATTGGCTTTTGATTGCTGGTTTTGACTTTTTGATGTGTAGGGCCTCGCTGGTGTCAGTGTCTCCTGTTGTCATTGTATCTGTCGATAATTTTTGTGTTGCTTGTTAAGATCTCTTGCGATGGTCTGGTTGTGTGTGGAGGTTATATGCTCCTTGATGGAGCCCTGTTGCTTATGTATTGTTAATCGCCTAGAGAATGACGTTGTTGTATTGCCTATATACTGAGATCTTTGTGGCTGACAGTCTCCAAGTGGGCAGGTGAAGGCATAGACGACGTTGGTTTCTTTCAAGGCATTCTCTTTGATCAACAGCCAATAAACACATATTTACATTCTACTCACTTCAAGACCCCGAAACAACAGACCACTGTTTAATTAATATATATGTATGAAATACAAACAGACCACTGTTTAATTCCCTTTGACTCTCAATACTATTTGTTGTGTATTCACTTAACCCTGCGGTATTTTTTTCCCTAATATACTGTGCCCTGAACAGTTCATTCCCTTTGTATTAATTTACTGTCACTTTCCATTACATCGTCTGACCTTATCAATCCTGAAATTGTACACTTTCCGCCACCATTACCAACTTCTTTACATGTATACACTTTCTGTTTCATGTGACTGCCAGAATGTCAGAACGGCCAAGTTCTGTATAATATAGACTGCAGATATGTAGAGAGCTACGAACATATTTTAAATATAAATTTTCTCGTAAATTCTTCATTATTCATATCTTTGACATGATGTTTTGCAGGCATGTCGTGGAGAGCGTCTGGACACTGGCGTGACACTGGAACGCTCTCGACCTACTGATGAGACTGACTGCGGTTACTTGTCCTACAGAATTCCGGTAGCGGCTGATTTCCTAATCTGCTGGTCCACCATACCTGGTATCGTATGTATAATTGTACAGAACAGTTATCCCTGAGGTCATGAGAGCTTTGTACCTAGATGCCTTTAATATATCCAAAATATATAATGTGTGATACACTAGCCAATATGCTGTTGGGCAGTGTGTGAGAGAGTGTGTGTGAAAACAGTGGAAGTTGGGTTTGAACCAGGTGCCAGGAAGGAGGCCTGGCTACTGGTTCTTAACTGTTTGCCTTTGTTCACACGGCAATAATTGGGGACCTGGTGTAAACAGATCTCTGGATTGTGGTCCATTGAAAACTGATAGGTTAAAGGTTAAGATGAACCATGAGAGGGAAGAGCTGTTAGCCTGTTAACAGGAGTCATAAATTTTCTGCACATGTTCCCTCGTGTATAAAAACTAAAACATAATAAATATTTTCTGACACTCAAGAGGCAGCTCTTCCCTTCAGTTGTCTATGATAATTGAATAAATGCATGATATCAGTTAGCGGGTGCTCTGTGCTTAGAAAGGTGAGCATACTGGAAGACAGTAAGAATGAGACAAAAGGGAGTTTAAAATGGAACCTAAGAATAAGATTTAAGGATAAAGTGAGAAAGAATGTGGCTATAAATAATGGGAAATTGTGTATAAAGATAAGAAAACTTAGCCAAGCTTCTCAAATTACCGGGAAAATGTTTGTGAGGAGCACTTCATTAGGCCTATTCTATGAATGTGAATTTAACTTTTCTCAAACTATGATTAATTTCAGGTCATTATTCGTGGCGCAACATCTCTAGTGGTTACTGGTTCATACAGTCGTTGGTTCATGTCTTGGGCAAGGAATACACCTATGAAGATTTGCTGTCCATGATGATAAATGTCAATAGATATATGATTATTAACTACGAATCCCACTGCCCTTGTGAGTATTTCCTTTAAATTGAGTATATACGCTGGAATAGGAATATGCCTAATTAATTTATACCAATTTATGATTTATAGCAATTTTCCATAAGAATACAGGTAATTATCTATACAACAGTCAAATAAAAATCAATATGTGGTTTGATGCAGGTAAAGGTTAAATTTCTGAGCGTAGGCCACTCCATAATTTCCTCAAGTAAGCTTCAACCTCCCCAGGACATCGTGGAAGCCCAATTGAGAGTCAAACCTTCTTCCAACACCAGTTTAGCAGGAATCTTTCCTAAACACCCTTGCTCTAGCCTTATAGAAAATTCCATTAGGTTCCTTACTCATCTTTAAGGATGAGTAAGGATCTTGGCCGAGCTTGCCAACTGTTGAACACTTTTATAATACTTTCTTTGTAATTTTTCTTAACTACAAAATTTTCTTTGTATCTTCCTAAAATTTGTATTAGCTAATTATCTAATACAAAAGCAGTTTTACATTTGCATTATAGCTAAATGTCATTTGATGTATGTACATAGCCACATAGGCAAAATATAAAAATTTTGATTGCTAAACATGTTTCATATGCAGTGAATGTTATATGATAAACATATTTTACAATCGCTACCAGACATCTTGAGGTTATCTTGAGATGATTACGGGGCTTAGCGTCCCAGCGGCCCGGTCCTTGACCCATCCTCCTTTTTGTTACAACCCTCCCCCCCCAGGAAGCAGCCTGTAGCAGCTGTCTAATTCCCAGGTACCTATTTACTGATATGTGAACAGTAGCATCAGGGTGAAAGAAACTCTGCCCATTTGTTATCGAACCCGGAACCTCAGGACTACGAATGTGAAGCGCTGTCCACTCAGCTGTCAGGCCCCTTGATTTGTCAAAGACATGATTTGTCTTTTTGAAAGATATCATACTGCAGAATCTTTATAGGAGACTGAATATAGATAGGTCAATAAAAAACTTTATTAAATCTCTTGTGAGGTAGCAAATTAATGGTCACATAATTAAAGATATTTAGGGATTCATGAAAGACCTACGTGAGCTAAAAATGAACCAGTGTCATTATAAACTTTAGCAACGGTTGTGAGTCCAACCTTGTTATACCTTATAGTAAGTTGAGGAACAGCAGCTGCCTGTTCTGGACAGAAATCTTCACAATTTGAGAATGTAATGTTTTTTAAATACAGAGCAATTAGTCATATTCATGAGGAAATCTTCCCATTCAGTCTTTGTATAGGAGCAGTTCTAATCTTTTCAGTTATCGATAGATTGTGTCCGGATGGTATCATACCAGCCCTTGTATAAGGTACTGTACTAATATGATTGTCAGTACAATACAGTATTTGATATTCCTTAGATTGTTATGTTGATCAGTTTGTGTTCCCAAGTGATCACGATGACACCAATCAAAATAATTATATTTTGATCAGAATGGTTTTCATATTAGGAAATATAACTGATTTTAAAAAGACTTTTCTCCTGTACTCATATTGATGACTTTATTTTTCACTTTACTTTAAATTTCTTTCATCCTAAACCTGCTTCCAACACTATTGAGCACACTGAGCTCTGCCCTCTCTCCATATCTTAACTCAAAACTCTAACTAATACCTTTCGTCTCTCTACATTAAACTCGCCTTTCGACAAATTAACACTCTTCGTAGCACTCTAGTTCACACTGCTCCTCCTGCTTCTAATGCTGCTGGTGTGTACTCTATTTTCTGTTCGTCTTGTTCTCTCCAATACTTTGGTGAAACGTACACTAAATTACAGACTTAAGGAACACAAAAGAAGTGTTAAGTCTGCAGACACGAACAATTCTTTCTTCTGTCATGTTAGGGATTCTAATCATCCTATTGATTGAGCTTCCTCTAAAATAATCTTTCCTCCCTCTACTCTACACAGACACCGTCTTGTCGAATTGGCTCTAATACACAGCCCACCCAACATGAACCTGAGTCCTGGCTTTGTTGCTGTTATTACAACAAAGCCCTTGTTACAATTACAATTTGTTGCTTTGTTGCTATTATTACACCTAATCTTCCGTATCATTTACCTTGCTCTTATCTTCTAAGATTTCCACCTCCTCACCTATCTCTTGCCTACTTACTGCCCTTGCCTCCCTCATCTTAAGAGGTCCCGACCTCTCCGTAGGGTGCAATCGCACCTCCACAGATCTCCAGTATCAGCTATTGATACTGGCTCCAAACGGCCACCACTTACAAGCTATTCATGCCCATACCATCTTTTGGGTGGCTTAATCTTCATCAATCAATCTCGTCTAATCACTATCAACTTCATAATGGTCCAGGACGGACCGAAACGTCGTCATTTCTGTTAATAATAATAATAATAATAATAATAATAATAAAAATATTTTATTTAGGAAAAGTACATACATAGATTCAGTTACAAACATTCTGATCGATTTATAGATAGAGGTAGTACATACAATACCTAAAGCCACTAGTACGCATAGCGTTTCGGGCAAGGTGAGGTGGGGGAAAAACACTTAGACTAAAACTTAATTGCTTAAAGTATAAATTGCGCTGAAAAAAAATATAAAATAAAAGATAAAAAGGGGGGAACATGGTAGAAAATAGTCAATATACAAGTTGGTCAACAAACAGCATTTTTTAAAAATAGTACGACATGGGTTGACATTTAGCGGTAAGGTAGGTTACATGGAGTTAATTAGGTAGTACTTAGTTTTCATCTTAAACTGGTTGAGAGAGGTACAGCCTTTGACATGATTGGGAAGGTCATTCCACATCCTGGGTCCCTTGATTTGTAGAGCATTTCTAGTTTGATTAAGTCGTACTCTTAGAATATCAAATAGGTATTTGTTTCTGGTGTGGTGCCCATGGGTTCTGTTACAACCTTCTAAGAAGCTTTTAAGCTCAGGATTGACATTACAATTCAGAGTTTGAAATATATAGAGTACACATGAGAAGATGTGCAGTGACTTAATATTTAACATATTCAGAGATTTGAGTAAAGGTACCGAGTGCTATACTGCTGCCGAGCATCAGAAACAAATACCTATTTGATATTCTAAGAGTACGACTTAATCAAACTAGAAATGCTTTACAAATCAAGGGACCCAGAATGTGGAATGACCTTCCCAATTATGTCAAAGACTGTACCTCTTCCAACAAGTCAAAGATAAAAATTAAGTACTACCCAATTAACACCATGTAACCTACCTCACCCCTAAATGTCAACCAAGTCTACTATTTTAAACAATGCAGTTTGTTGACCAAATTGTATATTTGCTATTTTTCTGCCATGTCCCCCCCTTTGTTATTTTTTTTATTTTCTCAACACAATTTATACTTTAATCTCAATTAGTATTAAGTTTTAGTCGTAGTGTTCATCCTGCCCGAAACGCTTTGCGTAATAGTGACTTTAGGCATTGTATGTACTTGCTCTATCTATAAATCCTTCAATGTATTGTATCTCACCTGGTAGGTATGTACTTACCTGAATAAGTATTTGTTTTGATTTGATTACATAATAAATTATAATCTGCAGCTGAAAATTCACATAGGTATGCCAGAGGATGTTTATAGAATTTGGGCAATATAGATGTGCCCAAATTCTCTATTTGGACACGATCTCAAAAACTATTTGCCACCCCCGCCCTAGGCCAACTATTAACCTTCCCCAGAGTGCAACCCCACAACAATTACCTAACTCCTTGGAACCTATTTTACTTCTAGAGTGAGTAGTTTTATCAGGTGAAAGGAAACGTGGCCAAATTTATTCTGTCTTGTCTAGGAATTGAACCCTGGTCCCTTGGTTCTGAGTCGAGAAAATAGACCACTGTGCTAGAGGTCTGTGCAAGGAGTTGATACTTGCAAACTTCCAAATTGCGTTTAATGAAATATATGAAATGGGAAACATTAGTGAAACTATTAATGACATTCAAGACAGAAATTCGAATATACAGTAGTTGTGTTCTGTCCATATCTAAAAATAAAAAAAAACTTCAACAATATTGGAAAGGTATAGTCATGCTTCAAATGACTTCCAAACATTAAAAGGCAGGAGCAATGATTTGATTTTTCAAACACATACAAATTCACAACAAGAATCGACAACGTTGTCACGGAGTTGACAACGTTGTCCTTATCAACTCATTGCCCGTATGGTATTGTCGACATATACAATATCATATACATATACAATATCATATACATATACAATATATATACACATATACTATACACACGACCTAATCCCCTTTCAAAATTTGATGTTTTCATAATTTCTTCCCCTCACTACAAGCAAACTTTAATTAATAAAACAATGAAGTTTATAATTATAAACTATATTAATAATTATACAATTTCTCCCAATAACTGAAAAAATGTTTTATGATATAAAAAGAGTGTTTTATCATTTTATGCACAGTTGGAAAGGGACCTAAATACAGTGCAAAGTTTTAGGGATAATGTGACTGCCGGATTAACGTAAAATAACATTTGAAATATGACATTATATCTATCAAAGGTATTTTAATATTTAAAGGGAAACTCTAAAGGGAAAATTTAAAGTGAAAGCATCATTTTGCTTCCTAATTGTTAATTCTGCAAATCACATAAGATTGTGTTGATTCGTTGTATTTCTTTTATTTTGAAACAATGTGTAATTATTTTGTTTTACGTTTATTTCTGCAGCTAATCACCACATGTATGGAATGAAACAGACAGCCAGTATTGTCGCTACTTTGATGCGCAAGGTATACCTTACACCTAAATACTGACAACATGATGAGTGAAGAAACTCAACATGATCAGTCAGGCTTGCACTGGAGGCACCAATAACCTTGGAAGAACACGTTCAAATTTCTGAACGTGCAGATCCTCATGTATCCTTGTTGTCTGAGATAGATAAGTTCTTGTGCTGGCCAGTAAAACTGAAGAAGATACCCTGTAAATTCTCTAGAGAAAGTAAATCAAAAGAAAACAAGCCACTGTGGAACTTCCCTCGGAGTTTAGAACAGCCAGTCTAGTGGGACATCAATTAGTCTGTAAAGTCTGACTAATAACAAGGCAAAGTCTACATTATTGAAAAACTGTATTTATATCCAGAGTTATTGTTGCTAATTGCTCAGTGAAAATTATACTTTTTAAATAAACAAATTAAGTTGTGAAAATTAGTGTGTTCTTCTGGTAGTGAGTGTTCTTCAAGGATAAGTCTAAGCATTAAATTTGAATAATTGTCTTTAATAATATCTAATATAATTGTTGTAAATTATTTTGTTAGCTGACAAGTTTAACACCAAGTGAACAAAGAAGTTTGCAGGTATCTTGTAGAGTTTGTTTTATTTTCATACAAATGAACCTTATCAGGTAAAATGTCTTTCATTGCCATGAGTGATAACATTATCATGTAGAAATGTCTCATTACCGTGAATTTGAAGAAATTAGGTTAGAAAATTTTAGGAACGTGACCCCTCTTTTTTGAGCTGTTAGCATGCTTTTACCTCTTAGTATGACTGACAAATGACTTGATTTATGCATTTATTAACTAATTTCAGATAAATCTGTAGACAATAGATCTACTTTTCGTAACCTTAATAACCATAAAAAACAGATTAGTGTGTTGTATTCATAGAAAATGTATGATAAGGTATGTACATTACATGTGCCATATGGTAATTGTGTAGTTAACTCTATAGTACAAGTTAATTCACAAAGCCTAAGTCGTTCATGTGTGATTTTTATTGTGCCAGTGATTGTACATTGGGTGGCTTGATATGAGAGGATTTAAAAAGAAGGCACCAAGCCGGGGAGACTATGTAGCACCATCAAAGTTGCAGGATATTCAAACAGCGCTAAATGTCACCAAGGATGCCAATACGAGAACAAAAGCGCATAAGGCGAGCGATATCAAGGGTATCTGCCACCAAGGACTCTAATGAGGAAGACCACGAATTTGCAGCAGTCGCGGCCTTACGTTTATCTGGCTTCTCCTCACCTCGGGGAGCTGCTAAGCCAAACTGAGAGTGACGGAGCGTAGTTCCACCCGTTGTGGGAAAGGGAGGGGGGCGGGATGGGGGTGGTCAGCTGTAGTGCTTTGGCTTAGTCCTCGCTAGTGGAACTAGGCAAGCAGTATAACCCGTCCTCGACACAAGTACATTACATCCAGCGGTCGACCCCACAGACGCATATATCAAATGAACAAATCCACAAGGACCGTGATGAGAATTCGAACTTACGCCCGGGATGATCCCAGACGCTGCATTAGTTGATTGTGCCACGACATGGTAAGAGGGCGGGTGTAAGTTGGAAACCTCATCACGGCCCTTGTGGATTTGTTCATTTGATATATCACGCTATTGTGATTTCTGTGGGTACTGAAGTAAGGGCGAAGAGGTAGAACAGCATGTTGAAAGAGCCCGAGTGCATGGGGGAATTGTGTAAAACCCTGGTTTGTGTCTCGGAGAGGCTGCAGGATCCGTGTGAGGTCAGCAGAACTTCCGGTTGCAATTCTTTTGACCATGTCGTGGCGCAATCGACTAAGGCAACGTCTGGTATCATCCCGGGCGTAAGTTCGAATACTCATCATGGCCCATGTGGATTTGTTCATTTGATATATCATGCAATTGTGATTTCTGTGTGTACATGCTTGTTAAAAATGGGAGTCTGTACTATGGGGGATCTAGTATAAATGGATGTAGGGGCAGTAGTTAGCATTAAGAGTTATCAAATATGGGAGATCTAAAAGGCCCGGCCCCCAAGTAAAATATCCACAGAGAATATTAATTGGCTACACAATGTCTGTCTAGAGGTTGATCATAGATCTCCTACACAGGAAGAATGGATACTCCTTTAACTAACTTACTTATTTATTAACCCCTTAACAACCCCCCATATACATTCACACCAATAACAAAAATAATAATTACTTTACCACACTATCTTACGTTAAAAGCCTTGGTCCACATAAGCAGTATACAAGGTTTACACCGAGAACAAGCTAGGGTAAAGTACTACTAGTGAAGCACTTGAAGCTTGGGCAGCTTAGGGGGTAGTGAGCCCACGTGGTACCTTAACACAACACAACACTAATGGGTACCCAAAACACTGGCAAATACTACCCCAAGGCCTCCACCAATCTTACAAACCCAGAGTAGGCACACTTAAAAAACACAGGACTTAACTTAATGGTACAGGAACTTAAGGTAAGGGAAATAAGTAAGAGGGAAGGTAGAGGAGTGCAGAGCAGCTCAGAAAGGTTTTGATCCCCACCAACGCCAGTCAGAGAAGAGAGAGCGTCTCCACTCTCCTCCCTCAGTTCACTCGCTGCCAGCAGACTACTCAACTAATCGTACAGCATTCCTATCCCAAGTTTACTCAGGTTTACTTTACAAATGATTAGAAAGTATTAGTAAACATAGTTGGTGCCTATTTTATTATTTAATAATCAACCCCAAGTTCAGTCTTTAAATGCTCTTTGAGAAACAAGAATAGTCTTATGTCTGGCAGGGAAGATACAAACAAATGCACCTCGCCATGCATCCCCCTATTAAAAGGTAATTTATTTCGCTCAATTTTGACCTCTGGTTTCCACTGAGGAACTCAGGGTCGTAACAATGCTGTTCATTCAAAATGGAAATTTTCCCAAATATATATTATTATTATAATATATTAGCATATTGTGCATATATTGGCATAGGTTAGTTTAGGTGTTTAGGTTCTGTTGGCGATTATTTGTATTTGTAGTACACGGGGTGAAGCATTTACAGCGTTGTAGTTCGAACAAAATTCTTCACTTCTTCCAGAATTATTCGAACGAAATCAGTTGTGAGTCGTGTGTAAACCGTTTTTCAATCATAAACTCTGGCAAAAGTATATTCGTGCAAGTTCATAGTTAATTTAACCTCCTTTAAGCATCTTAATAGGTTAGCTAAATCTTTCAAATGGTCCTCCCAATTATTGTGATAAATTACAATATCATCCAAGTAAGCTCTACATTATGGTATGTCTTTTAACGCTAAATTCATAAGACGCTGGAAAGTTGCAAGGGCATTTTTCAACCCAAAAGGCTTTACAGTGAATTCAAACAACCCATCGCAGTTATAAATGCACTCATCTCCCATGCTCTTGGTGTTAAAGGAATTTGCCAGTACCCTTTGTGGGAACCGACCTGTGAGATTTATATTTATTTAATTTATATGAATTTATATTTACGTTAATTTGTATACTTCGATAGCAATTTGTATAATGATAAGTGGACTGTATTTCTGCAATAATCTCATAATCTCACAAATCGATCCTCTACACATTAGGGGGTGTTTAATAGTTTATATATATATGCAGCCAATCAAACTACAAAATTAGACTACATACATTGAAGAGGTTCCTTATCTTATAGTACAGCAGGTTAGTCCACCAGGTATAACTAGGGTGTAGACACCAAATTATCCTCTTTGAGGTAGCTTCCATATCACCCAGTAACTGGTGCACAAATCTTCCTTCCTCGTCTTGACCTGTCAAAAGTGCGCTAGCTGTGAAGCCAGAATCCTATATATGACAAGCTATATCAGAGAAAACACTATATGGAACATTGAAGACCTGGCTTAATTACCTTTAGTATGAGGCGATTTCGCGATCTAACCGGGCGACCCTATATCCTGACATTAATGGCCATAAATGAATGATAAACGGGTTTCGGATAGACTTAACTTGAATTGTAGACATCGTGTTGGAGATGGTACCTTTGGTTTCCATAACACTACGTCCAAGTGAAATTAACAGGAGCCGAATTTGCTCCCGTGTGAGCCTCTGGTCTCGTATATACACAATGGCTGTTTAACACTCCATACTATTGACGTTACTGGCCGACATTGTCCAGAATGATAGGAGCCGAATTTGCTCCACACGTCTCGGAGGTGACACAACAATGGCTCCCCCCTCCTCACTCTCTGACGCCTGGCCTACTTTGTCCAGATTTCAGAAACTGATAGAAGGGTCACATTTACTCTACTTTAATATTGATAATTAAGTTAATTTATATAAGATGTTTTTATGATGGTAAAGTCCAAAGACTAATGTATTTAAGAATAATTCCCAGCAAAATAGCTGGTGAATTATAATAGTATGTGGTGATGATATCCCGTTTTCTTTAGACGGTAATTCCACAACAAGTTACGTTTTCTATGGGTAACTTGTTTATACAATACAGCTATTATCTGTATGATATATTAAATGGTGTCGGATTTTCCGACACCCTTTTGGCAAATCTAGTTTAGTTACAAACTTGGCTTTACCAATACTATCTATGCAATCATCTAATGTAGGTATTGGATAATTATCATCCACAGTCAATACATTTATCTTACGGTAATCAATGACCGACCTGTGAGTTCCATCTTTCTTTGGAACTAAAATACTGGGACTACTCCAACTTCTGCTGCTAGGTCTCACCAATCCATGTTGAAGCATGTAGTCAACTTCTTTCTGAATGAGATTCAGCGTTGCAGGGTTGATTCTATATGGGTGTGACTTGACTGGTTGGTTGTCACTCACCTCGATGTCATGGTGAATAACTGTATGGTGAATAACTGTAGTCTGGGTGGGAATATCGCCAAAGATGTCTGCCTTAGAAGTCAGCAACTGCTCCAAGCCCTGCTTCTGCTCTGATGACAAATATTCCACCAACTTCTGGATGTTAGACAACCACTCCAAAATGCTAAAATAAGGAACACGAGCATTAAGTACATTATAAAATTACATTCCCCACTATTCTCGTCCATTTGGTTCACACTAAGCACCTGATTGGTACTGATAGTTCCTTTCAGTGTTAATTTCATTTTATTTACATATACTACTTGTTCTTTTGTATTGAGCTCAGGTGTCTGGATTACATAATTGGTGGGACTAAGTTTCTCTATCACTCTATATGGACCTTAGAACCTATGCAACAATGTTGGTAACTGTCGTGCCATTAGTACCATCACTTTATCACCTGCTTCAAAATTTCGTTGCTTTGCATTTTTATCAATTGTACTTTTATTTTGCATTAAGCCTCTTTAAGATGAATCAAAGCTTTAGCCCTGCTCTTGTTTAACTTGTCTTGTAAGTTATCAACATAATTTACCTGTGCAACACTTTTTGGACTTCCAACTATTTAATCTCTTAAGATGGTTAGTAGACTTCTCACATCATGCTCAAAACTAATGAATTGGGTGAACACCCTAGGGAATCCTGATAAGTATCCCTCAGTGCAATGACCATCAGTGGAAGACCATCATCCTAGTCTCTGCCAGTTTCCATGCAACTAGTTTTCAGCATTTGTTTAAGGGTTTGATGCATCCCTTCCAAAGCACCTGGGCTCTCAGGATGGTAAGTAGTTGATGTCTTATGGAGGACGGCAAACTCCCGACAAAAGTGCTGAAAACCGTGTCCCCGCGGCCTGGTCCTTGACCTGGTCTCCTTTTTGTCACACACCCCCAGGAAGCAGCCCGAAGCAGCTGTCTAACTCCCAGGTACATATTTACTGCTAGGTGAACAGGAGCATTATGATGAAAGGAACTCTATTCATTTTTGTTTCCGCCTCCACCGGGGGTCGAACCCGGAACCTCAGGACTACAAATCCAAAGCTCTGCTCACTCAGCTGTCAGACGCCCTTACCACTTTCTTTGTAGCACTTTTCACAGGAAATGCCTCAGGAAAGCGTGTAGTCTGACACATTATGGTGATGAGATACAAATTACCACTCTTGGTTCTAGGCAATGTGCCTACTACATCAACAATAATATTGGTAAAGGGTTCCTCAGCCACCACAATTGGCTGTAAAGGGGCTTTTGGTATTACCTGGTTTGTTTTTCTAGTTTTTACGCATACAGGACATTCATTACAATACTGAGTGACATCCTTCTTTAATTCTGGCAAGGTAAAATACTTGCTTATTTTATTGTATGTTTTTGTAATACCCTAATGACCGCCTATTTGTGAATCATGGGCTACACTTAGCACCTTTTTCTATAACCCCTCGGTAGGACTACTTGATTAACCACCTCCCAAGTGTGTGACACAGGTTAGCTCCTAGGTCTCCATTTCTGCATCAACACCTCGTTAGTGTAATAATAAGTCATAGTCTACGATTCTGCCTCTAGTTCATTGACTGCCTTATTATACAAGTCCGTTAACGTAGGATCCGTTTTTTTGCTGATAAATAAAATTTTATTTTAGTCTCATGTCTGAAGATGTGGTAACTGGACTATACTCTCCCCCTATCCCTTTTCCTAGGTGATGTCACGGGTCTTCGTTCCCACTACACCTGCGTGCCTCTAACCACCCTGGGAGCACCCCAGTCTACCACGGGCTGAACTCCTTTCTTGCACCCCAGCCTTGCACTCGTGGCGAGTGGGGAAGCTCGACTTTTCGTCTCAGCCACAGAGACCGAAACCTGGATCACTTTGGTTGAGCTTGCCCAACATAAACAAGCTGTGTACAGGTGAATTCTTCCACCTGAAATATCCCATGGCAGCGTCCATAGACACAGCTCCTGAGGTCGCCAGCTGGGTTGCCAGTACTCACGACACAACCACACCGTTTTATTGGTGTTATCAATAGTTTTTAGCATAGATTTTTGTGACAGAATGAGTAATGTGCAACAGTCAACCGTTCTAATAATCATCCAAGAGATGGAGGGGACAATGTAAACACAATAGTAAAGTAAAAGTGAGTTTACTGAACAATGTTTACACTGGGATACGGGTGATAAACTCGGCAACGCTGTCGGATGTGACATTACTCTGGTAAGCTACATCTGGCAACTCCATCAGCTGATCCATTTAAATCGTCGCGAAACTGTCACCTGGATCAATAAACAAGTTGCAGCCTCGCACCTGTGCCAAGCAGGTCTACTACGGGCTCACCATAGCCCGTGCTACTTGCAACTTTTTGTTCCCAGTACCTGAATCTTAAACAACAACAACAACGTCACCTGGATACTAGTTGTCTCCTCTCGCTGGCACAAATATTTGGTTCACTTCTTCACAACGTGAGTGGATAATGTTCTATCATAATATGTACTATTAGTTCATACCTGAAATAAATTCACACATGTTTAAATTCCTACATATATGTTAACACATGTGATCGCCTAACAATATATACTAGTACTACTACTAATAATAATGAACTAACTTCACCTAGCTCAAGGAAAACGGAGAGGGAAAGATTATCTACCTTGATTCTCTCTGCTACAAATAGTCATAGTTTCCTCCTCGTGATGGCAGTCAGGATGCTTGGCTCGTAGATCTGCTCCTCGATGACCAGGGATCCGGCTTATAGGGTTTTCTCGGTGACTCGTAGCTTAGTGTGTCATGACCATGCCAGGTCTTCTCTTGGCAGTCCCTTCTCCTGACGTGACAAGCTGGAACTGCTGACATCTTCCTCCCTCGCACACGTGAACTCCCTGACACACTTAGTGATCTCGTGCACGACGTCCTTTCCCTGCACCGTGGATTAGACCCTGTCACTTCAGCTTCCCGCAGTTGTACCACGAGACAACCCATAGGAACTCTAGAGCAGCTCCTTCCAGTGTCAGCCCCTCGGTCATAGACTTGATGGCCCTAGCTCCTGGCGCCCTCTTCACCAGCTTAACTATGTCTTCTTACACTCCCCTTGAGTTTACAAGGGGAGTTTACGTTTTGGCTTGGGGACCATTCAAGATGGTTCGCATGTGTTGTTCACGTGCCCCCAAAAAGTGAGTTGATTCAATGAAATATCTGTGCCCAAGTTGACCTCTAAGCACTGTCGGATGTTGGGTAAATAGTCTCACGACTACCAACATTTTTGTACAGTCAGAGTAATCTAGTGGATAAGGTACAAGACATGCTAAGGAGCATAGCACTCCTGGCTGTCTGGGTTCGAATCCTTTTGGTGTGTGGAGTTTTCAGTTGCATATTGGCTTGGGGACAAGTCAAGCTTGTTCGCATTTGTGTTGCTCACGTGGCCCCAAAAAGTGAGGTGATTCGATGAAAAATCTGTGCCCAAGTTGAGCTCTGAGCGCTGTCGGATATTGGGTAAATAGTCTCACAACTTCCAACATTTTTGTACAGTCAGTTTGGTCTACTGGATAAGGGTACCAGATACGCCAAGGTGAATAGAGGTACGGGCTGTCTGGGTTCGAATCCTTTTGAATAAGGAGTTTTCAGTGGTGTATTTTCTTGTGGACCATTCAAGCTTGTTCACATTTGTGATGCTCGCGTGGCCCCACAAAGTGAGATAATTCAATGCTCCCAAGTTCATCTCGGAGCGCTGTCGGTTGTTGGGTAAATAGTCTCATGACTTCCAAAATTTTTGTACAGTCAGTTTGGTCTAGTGGCTAAGGTACCAGATATGCCAAGGTACATAGCCCTCCTGGCTGTCTGGGATCGAATCCTTCTAGGATGTCGAGTTTTCAGTTGCGTATTTTCTTGGGGACCATTCTAGCTTGTTCACATTTGTGTTGCTCACGTGGCCCCGACAGGTGAGGTCATTCGATGAAATATCTGTGCCCAAGTGGATCACCGAGCGCTGTCGGATGTTGGGTAAATAGGGTAATGATTTCCAAAAATTTTGAACAGTCAGTTTATTCTAGTAGTTGAGGTTCCAGATACGCAATGATGCATAGATCTTCTTGCTGTCTAGGTTCGAATCCTTCCAAGGTGAGGAGTTTTCGTTTGCATATTGGCTTGGGGACCTTTCAAGCTTATTCTCATTTGTGCTGTTCACGTGGGTCTCAAAATGTGAGGTGATTCGCTGATATGTCTTTGACCAAGTTGACCGATGAGTGCTGTGGGATGTTGGGTAAATAGTCTCACGACTTCAAACCTATTTTAAACAGTCAGTTTGGTATATTGAATAAGGTACCAGATACACCAAGGTGCATAGCTCTCCTGGCTATCTGGGTTCGAATCCTTCTGGGGTGTGGAGGTTTTGGTGCCATATCGGCTTGGGGACCATTCAAGCTTGTTCACATTTGTTTGGCTCATGTGGCCCCAAAAAGTGAGGTGATTCGATGTTCCCAAGTTGATCTTCGAGCGCTTTCAGATTTTGGGTAAATAGTCTAATGACTTCCAACAATTTTGTATAGTCAGTTTACTCTAATGGCTGAGATTCCAGATACTCAATGATGCATAGCACTTCTGGTTGTCTAGGTTCGAATCCTTCCGAGATGAGGAGTTTTCAGTGTCATATTCGCTTGGGGACCATTCAAGCTTGTTAGCATTTGTGTTGTTCAAGTGGCCCCAAAAAGCGGGGAAACTCTATGAAATATCTGTCATCAATTGACCACTAAGCGCTGTCAAATGTTGGGTAAATAGTCTCACGAATTCCAACGTTTTTGTACAGTCAATTTGGTCTACTGGAAAAGGTACCAGATACGAGAAGGTGAATAGAGGTCCTGGCGGTCTGGATTCGAATCCTTTTGGGATAAGGAGTTTTCAGTTGTGTATTTTCTTGGGGACCATTGAAGCTTGTTTGCATTTGTGTTGCTCACGTGTCCCCAAAAAGTGAGGTGATTCGATGAAATATCTTTGCCCAAGTTGATCTCTGAGTGCTGTCAGATGTATGTTAAATAAACTCACGACTTCCATCATTTTTGTACAGTCAATTTGGTCTACTGGATAAGGTACCAGATTCGACAAGGTGTATAGCGCTCCTGGCTGTCTGGGTTCAAATCCTTCTGGGGTGTGGAGCTTTTGGTGTCATGTTGGCTTGAGGACCATTCAAGCTTGTTCACATTTGTGTTGCTCAAGTGGCTCCCAAAAGTGAGGTAATTCGATGTTCCCAATATGATCTCTGAGCACTGTCGGATGTTGGTTAAATAGTCTCACGACTTTCATCATTTTTATGCTGTCACTTTGGTCTACTGGAAAAGGTAACAGATACGCCAAGGTGCATAGCTCTTCTGGGTGTCTGGGTTTGAATCCATCTGGGGGTGTGGGGTTTTCGGTTGCATATTTTCTCTGGGACCATTCAAGCTTGTTCACATTTGTGATGCTCGCGTGGCCCCACAAAGTGAGATAATTCAATGCTCCCAAGTTCATCTCGGAGCGCTGTCGGTTGTTGGGTAAATAGTCTCATGACTTCCAAAATTTTTGTACAGTCAGTTTGGTCTAGTGGCTAAGGTACCAGATATGCCAAGGTACATAGCCCTCCTGGCTGTCTGGGATCGAATCCTTCTAGGATGTCGAGTTTTCAGTTGCGTATTTTCTTGGGGACCATTCTAGCTTGTTCACATTTGTGTTGCTCACGTGGCCCCGACAGGTGAGGTCATTCGATGAAATATCTGTGCCCAAGTGGATCACCGAGCGCTGTCGGATGTTGGGTAAATAGGGTAATGATTTCCAAAAATTTTGAACAGTCAGTTTATTCTAGTAGTTGAGGTTCCAGATACGCAATGATGCATAGATCTTCTTGCTGTCTAGGTTCGAATCCTTCCAAGGTGAGGAGTTTTCGTTTGCATATTGGCTTGGGGACCTTTCAAGCTTATTCTCATTTGTGCTGTTCACGTGGGTCTCAAAATGTGAGGTGATTCGCTGATATATCTTTGACCAAGTTGACCGATGAGTGCTGTGGGATGTTGGGTAAATAGTCTCACGACTTCAAACCTATTTTAAACAGTCAGTTTGGTATATTGAATAAGGTACCAGATACACCAAGGTGCATAGCTCTCCTGGCTATCTGGGTTCGAATCCTTCTGGGGTGTGGAGGTTTTGGTGCCATATCGGCTTGGGGACCATTCAAGCTTGTTCACATTTGTTTGGCTCATGTGGCCCCAAAAAGTGAGGTGATTCGATGTTCCCAAGTTGATCTTCGAGCGCTTTCAGATTTTGGGTAAATAGTCTAATGACTTCCAACAATTTTGTATAGTCAGTTTACTCTATATGGCTGAGATTCCAGATACTCAATGATGCATAGCACTTCTGGCTGTCTAGGTTCGAATCCTTCCGAGATGAGGAGTTTTCAGTGTCATATTCGCTTGGGGACCATTCAAGCTTGTTAGCATTTGTGTTGTTCAAGTGGCCCCAAAAAGCGGGGAAACTCTATGAAATATCTGTCATCAATTGACCACTAAGCGCTGTCAAATGTTGGGTAAATAGTCTCACGAATTCCAACGTTTTTGTACAGTCAATTTGGTCTACTGGAAAAGGTACCAGATACGCGAAGGTGAATAGAGGTCCTGGCGGTCTGGATTCGAATCCTTTTGGGATAAGGAGTTTTCAGTTGTGTATTTTCTTGGGGACCATTGAAGCTTGTTTGCATTTGTGTTGCTCACGTGGCCCCAAAAAGTGAGGTGATTCGATGAAATATCTTTGCCCAAGTTGATCTCTGAGTGCTATCAGATGTATGTTAAATAAACTCACGACTTCCATCATTTTTGTACAGTCAATTTGGTCTACTGGATAAGGTACCAGATTCGACAAGGTGTATAGCGCTCCTGGCTGTCTGGGTTCAAATCCTTCTGGGGTGTGGAGCTTTTGGTGTCATGTTGGCTTGAGGACCATTCAAGCTTGTTCACATTTGTGTTGCTCAAGTGGCTCCCAAAAGTGAGGTAATTCGATGTTCCCAATATGATCTCTGAGCACTGTCGGATGTTGGTTAAATAGTCTCACGACTTTCATCATTTTTATGCTGTCTCTTTGGTCTACTGGAAAAGGTAACAGATACGCCAAGGTGCATAGCTCTTCTGGGTGTCTGGGTTTGAATCCATCTGGGGGTGTGGGGTTTTCGGTTGCATATTTTCTCTGGGACCATTCAAGCTTGTTCGCATTTGAGTTGCTCACTTGGCCCCAAAAAGTGAGGTGATTCAATAATATATTTGTGCTCAAGGTGACTTTTAAGCGCTGTCGGATGTTGGGTAAATAGTCTCACACCTTCCAACACTTTTGAACAGTCAGTTTGGTTTAGTAGATAAGGAACAAGGCATCCTAAGGAGCATAGTGCTCCTGGCTGTCTGGGTTCGAATTCTTTTTGCGTGTGGGGTTTTCGGTTGCATATTGGCTTGGGGACAATTCAAGCTTGTTCGCATTTGTGTTGCTCACGTGGCTCCCAAAAGTGAGGTAATTCGATGTTCCCAATATGATCTCTGAGCGCTGTCGGATGTTGGTTAAATAGTCTCACGACTTGCATAATATATGTACAGCCAGTTTGGAGTACTCGATACGGTACCAGATACGCGAAGGTGCATAGCGGTCCTGGCTGTTTGGGTTCGAATCCTTTTGGGAAAAGGAGTTTTCAGTGGATATGGTTCCAGACGTGCTAAGTAGCATAACGGTCCTCGCTGTCTGAGTTCGAATCCTTTTGGTGTGTGGAGTTTTCGGTTGCATATTGGCTTGGGAAAAATTCAAGCTTATTCGCCTTTTTTTGCTCACGTGGTCCCAAAAAGTGAGGTGATTCGATGAAATCTCTATGCCCAAGTTGACCTCGGAGCACTGTTGGATGTTGGGTAAATAGTCTCACGACTTCCAACATTTTTGTACAGTCAGCTTTGGTGTATTAGGTAAGGTACCAGATATGCAAAGGTGTATAGTGCTCCTGGCTGTCTTGATTCGAATCCTTCTGGAGTGTGGAGTTTTTAGTGTCATATTAACTTGAGGACCATTCAAGCTTGTTCACATTTGTGATGCTCACTGTGGCCCCAAAAAGTGAGATAATTCAATGCTCCCAAGTTCACCTCGGAGCGCTGTCGGTTGTTGGGTAAATAGTCTCATGACTTCCAAAATGTTTGTACAGTCAGTTTGGTCTAGTGGCTAAGGTACCAGATACGACAATGTGCATAGTTCTCCTGGCTGTCTGGGTTCGAATTCTTCAGGGATGTGGAATTTTCAGTTGCCTATTTTCTTTAAGACTATTCAAGCTTGTTCGCATATGTATTGCTCACGTGGCCCCAAAAGGTGAGGTGATTCGATGAAATATCTGTGCCGAAGATGATCACCTAGCGATGTCAGATGTTGGGTAAATAGTCTAATAATTTCTAATAACTTTTTACTGTTAGTTTGCTTTAGTCACTAAGGTTCCAGATACACAATGATGCATAGCGCTTCTGGCTGTCTAGGTTCGAATCCTTCCGAGGTGAGGAGTTTTCGGTTGCATATTGGATTGGGGAACCTTCAAGTTTGTTCTCATTTGTGTTGTTCACGTGACCATAAAAAGTGAGGTAATTCGATGTTTCCAAGATGAGCTCTGAATGATGTCGGATGTTGGGTAAATAGTCTCACGACTTCCACCATTTTTGAACAGTCAGTTTGGTCTAGTGGCTAATGTACCAGATATGCCAAGGTACATAGCCCTCCTGACTGTCTGGGATCGAATCCTTCTAGGATGTCAAGTTTTCAGTTGCGTATTTTCTTGGGGACCATTCTAGCGTGTTCATATTTGGGTTGCTCATGTGGCCCCGACAGGTGAGGTCATTCGATGAAATATCTGTGCAAAAGTTGATTATCGAGCGCTGTCGGATGTTGGGTAAATAGGGTAATGATTTCCAACAATTTTGAACAGTCAGTTTACTCTAGTGGCTGAGGTTCCAGATACGCAATGATGCATAGATCTTCTGACTGTCTAGGTTCGAATCCTTCCAAGGTGATGGGTTTTCGTTTGCATATTCGCATGGGGACCATTCAAGCTTGTTAGCATTTGTGTTGTTCAAGTGGCCCCTGTTACAGCCCTATTGGGACGCAACTGGGTTCTTTCTCTGATGTTATTAGAGTTTGGGTATCCGGCCCCAAGTTAGTAGTGGCTTTCAAGGGGTGTGTTCCATAACGCAAGTAAATTAAAGGGGAAGGGAAACAAATACACAAAACTAAATATATATTGCTACCACCACCATAAATAAATATATCACAGTCACACGCGGGGTTGCTATTACAACACTTCTTATTTACAATAACTCGTCTTCCTCCGAAGACACCGGATGCTCCACGGTGCTCACGATGAGTAGCCCTGGTCCTCTTCTCGTGGCCTCACGATGAATCCTTAGATTCTCTAGACGAGTCTACCCCGGCCACAGGCCAGCCAAATCACAGTCCCACTGGGTGCACCGTCGTGGAGGCCTTCAACCACAAATCCAGCCTGTAGCTGGCAGGTTCCAATCAGCTGCGCTGCGTAGGCCACTCCACGACCGATACTAGGGTTGCGAGCCCTAGGCAGGAGCCTCGTGTGATTCCACAGATCACTCTCCTCACCACAACACCCCAGTGGCTAGTCTTCTCCACCAGTCAGCCCCGGGTACTGACAATCCCTGGTTCTGCCACCTCACAGGCAGGCTAACACAACAGTGTTCATCCGGGGGGGGGGGGGGTGACTCACAGCTTTCTGCAAGCAAATGCGTGGAGATACTACTGACTGCCTTGGGTAGACTGATCCACCAGTCCTGATTCAGCAGTCCCAGGTCGACTCTGTAATCAGACACGTCATCAGTACTAGGGACACCCTAGGGCACCTCACTTACAGGCTTAGACACAAACGCCCACCTATCCACTCCATAGATGGCGTTGCTGTCTAAGCGTCACCTCACCAGAGGTCAGCAGCGGCTATGTTATGAGCTGATCAGGACGGGAAACCAGCCCCTGTGGCTGGTATATCCTGTCCTCACTAGATGGCGTTGTCCATTTGGAAGGGGTTTCGGGAGCTGACCCACAGATGGCGCGGTCGTCACTGCTCCGTGCTCGGACGCTGGCCTGGGAGACCTGTAATCGATTATCGGAAGCTTAACAGAGTAACGATACCTAATCATTTCCAACTTCCAGTCCTATATGATTTGTTGCAAAGTATTGGTCGAAACAAAGTATTCTCAACATTAGATTTATTGCAGGGATTCTGGCAAATCCCCCCTTGATGAGGAAAGTAAACAATTGACAGCCTTTAGTACTCCCAATGACAATTTTCATTTCAAAAGAATACCGTTTGGTTTGCGGAGTAGTCCAATAACCTTTTTACAGCTCATGACAAATCTATTTCGTAGATTGATAGGAAGTACTCTTCTAGTTTACCTTAATGATCTCATAATCATGTCGCAAGATGTTCAGACTCATTTCCAGAACCTTGAGAAAGTACTTGCAAAGCTCGCAGAAGCAAATTTAAAAATGAGCTTGCAAAATGTTAATTTTTAAAGGAGAAGATTAATTTCCTAGGTCATACAGTTACACCTTCAGGTATTACATTGAATGAATAAAAAATTGTTGCGGCTCGTGATTTTCTAACGCCTTGTACCGCAGAAGCCGTAAAACAGTTCACAGGTCTTGTAGGATTTTATCGCTCATTTATTGCTGGATTCTCTATTATAGCCGCCCCACTTAACAAGTTGCAAAGAAAAGATGAACCCTTTGTTTGGGGAGTGGCCCGGGATCAGTCATAAAAAAAACCTCATGCAGCCTTGATCTCGTCACCTGTCCTTAGGTACCCAGATTTTTCTAAACCTTTTACGTTGGCTACAGATGCTAGTGACATTGGTTTAGGTGCTGCATTACTTCAAACAGAAGGTCACAGAGATCACGCAATAGCTTGTGCAAGCCGTACATTATCTAAAGAAGAGGAAAATTATAGCGTAACAGAATGAGAAGCCTTGGCAGTTGTCTGGGCACTTGAACATTTCAGGGATACAATTTATAATTACCCAGTTCATGTTCTTACAGATCTTAATTACTCTACACCAGTATTATCTTACCTAATCTACTGTCTTCACTAGTATTATCTTACCTTCTCTCCTGTCATCACAGGTATTTTCTTACCTTCTCTCCTGTCATCACAGGTATTTTCTTACCTTCTTAACTGTCATCACTTATATTATCTTACCTACATTCCTGTCAACACTGGTATTATCGTAGCTACTCTCCAGTCATCACAGGTATTATCTTACCTACTCTCCTGTCATCACTGGTATTATTTTACCTACCCTACTCTCATCAATAGTATTATCGTAGCTACACCTACCCTACTCTCATCAATAGTATTATCGTAGCTACTCTACTGTCATCACTAGTATTATCTTACCTTCTCTCTTGTCATCACTGGTAATATCTTAATTACTCTACTGTCATCACTAGTATTATCTTACCTAATCTACTGTCATCACTAGTATTATCTTACCTTCTTTCCAGTCATCACTGGTATTATCTTACTTACACTACTGTCATCACTAGTATTATCTTACCTAATCTACTTTCATCACTGGTATTATCTTACCATCTTTCCTTTCATCACTGGTATTATCTTACCTACTCTCCTGTCAACACAGATATTATCTTACCAACTCTCCTGTCATCACTGGTATTATCTTATCTTTTCTCCTGTCATCACTGATTTTATCTTACCTATTCTACTGTTTTCACTGGCATTATCTTGCCTACCCTCCTGTCATCACTAGTATTATCTTACCTTCTCTCCTGTCATCAATTGCATTACCTTACCTATTCTCCCTGTCATCACTGGTTTTATCTTACCTACTCTCTTGTCATCACTGGTATTATCCTACCCACCCGCCTGTCATCACTGGTATTATCTTACTTTCTTTCCTGTCATCACTGATATTATCTTACCTTCTCTTTTGTCATCACTGGTATTATCTTACCTACTCAACTGTCATCACTGGTATTATGTTACTTTCTCTCCTGCCATCGCTGGTACTAACTTTCCTTCTCTCCTGTCACAACTAATATTATCTTACCTTCTCGCCTGTCATCACTGGTATTATCTTACCTACTGTACTGTCATCACTGGTATTATCTTACCTACTTTCCTGATATCACTGGTAATATATAACCTTCTCTCCTGTCATCACTGGTATTATCTTACCTACTTTTGGGCATCACTGGTATTATCTTATGTACTTTCATGTCATCACTGGTATTATCTTACGTTCTTACATGTCATCACTGGTGTTATCTTTCCTACTCTTCTGTCATCACTGGTATTATCTTACCTTCTCTCCCTTCATCACTGGTATTATCCTACTTACTCTACTGTCATCACTAGTATTATCTTACCTAATCTACTGTCATCACTAGTATTATCTTACCTTCTCTCCTGTCATCACTGGTATTATCCTACTTACTCTACTGTCATCACTAGTATTATCTTACCTAATCTACTGTCATCACTAGTATTATCTTTCCTTTTCTCATGTCATCACTGGTATTATCTTACTTACTCCTCTGTTATCACTAGTATTATATTCACCTAATCTACTGTCATCACTAGTATTATCTTACCTAATCTACTGTCATCACTAGTATTATCTTACCTAATCTACTGTCATCACTAGTATTATCTTTCCTTCTCTCCTGTCATCACTGGTATTATCTCACTTACTCTACTGTCATCACTAGTATTATTTTACCTAATCTACTGTCATCACTAGTATTATCTTACCTAATCTACTGTCATCACTAGTATTATCTTACCTAATCTACTGTCATCACTAGTATTATCTTACCTAATCTACTGTCATCACTAGTATTATCTTGCCTAATCTACTGTCATCACTAGTATTATCTTACCTAATCTACTGTCATCACTAATATTATCTTACCTAATCTACTGTCATCACTAGTATTATCTTACCTAATCTACTGTCATCACTTGTATTATCTTACCTAATCTACTGTCATTACTGTTATTATCTTACCTATTCTCCTGTCATCACAGGTATTATCTTGTTACGACCCTCTCGGGACGCAACGGGGTTCTCACTCTGATGTTGTTAGAGTCAGATATATATATCCATTCCCAAGCCAGTAGTGGCTATCAAGGGATGAGATCCGTGACGCAAGTAACTTAAAGGGAGTAGGGAAAGAAAGCTAAGAACTTAATATTATAATTTTCATCCATCACCGAATTAAGTATATAAAATAAAAGAGTGCACAAGGGGGAGGGATATTAACACTTGACAAGGGGATTCTTCACAATGTAGTCTTCTGCTGAAGACTCTGGATCCATAAGCTAGGCGCTGAGTCCTTGGTGCTTTCTTCGTGGCCACACAACGAATTCTTCAAAGAAGCTGAGCCTACCCTGGCCACAGGTCAGCCAAAACACATGTCCACTGGGGCCACCGCCGTGGAGGCCGTCAACCACACGTCCAGCTGGTCTGCTGGCAGGTTCTGAGCCAACAAGGCTGGTACGGCCACTCCACGAACGATAAAGGGGGAACGCCCTAGACAGGAGCCTCGTGTGACACCACAAATCACTCTCCTGTCTTCAGTACCCCAGTGGATGATCGTCTCCAACAGTCGGTCCCGGGTAAATCCTTTTACTGCCACTCCACTGGCAGGCTAACACACTACAGTGTTCTTCCGGGGGGGACGACTTCACAACAGCTGCAGCAAGGTTCAAGGTATGGAGACTGGCTGCCTCGGGTAGACTGACTCGACTCCCACCACAGTAGTCCCAGGTCGACTCTGTAAGCAGATACGTCATCAATAACCGGGACACAAAAACACCTCACTTACGGGCTCGGACACAAACACCTGACGTATCCAGTCCATAGATGGCGCTGTCGTCGGAGCACCACCTCACCAGAGGTCAGGAGCGGCTGTGTTGTGAGCTGCACAGGACTGGAAACTGGCCCTTGTGGCTGGTACACCTTGTCCTCACCAGGTGTCGTCGTCCGTTTGGCGGGGGTTTCGGGAGCTGATCCACAGATGGCGTGGTCGTTACTGCTCCGTGCTCGGACGCTGGATCCGGGTTCGTAACACCTCCCCACCAAAAAGAATTTGGTTTGGGGTTCTATAAAAAGAGACACAAACCAAATTAGTACGGCGACACAACTCCAAATGGACACACATGCTTTATAATCTGGAATGGCGAGGCTGTCTCGTCCACAGAACTGTCCTACTGGGCAATTCCGGCACAACGGGAACTTGAAGATTGAAGGCGATGTCCTGTCTGGCGTAACCTTCCACGTCTCCAGTGCGATGTCAAGCAGGGGCGTCATCTCACATGTCTCAAGTAAGGATTGGTGTGGACACGATGAGGGGCGACTCGACACTTCCCTGTGTCGTGGCACCGATGATGGCTGATCCCAGACGGTATTTCTAGTACCGGTCCGGTGGTCCTTCAGGGAGTCGGGCACCTGGAATACAGGGGTCTGATAATTCAGAGTGACAGCGACAGCGGGTAAAACAATACTTGCAGCATACTCTACTAGGTCCACACCTAGTCCCAACGGGGCTGTTCGTACAGTCGCAGATGGCATTCGCTCTGCCACCGTCAGGTCGACCAACGTTCCACATAACGCTGCATTGAGGCTCAGCAGTCACGCGGGGGGGTGTCAACCTGTCGGAAACAGTCACTCATATTATCATTTCTTGTACCTCCTGTATCTACTATTACCTTCCAGGTCCCTTCTTCAACTGCAACACTTGCAGTACAAATCTCCAATCCCTGGGACCTCTTCACGATTTTCACGGGAGCCATCATCCTTCGGGTCGTCCACTGATCCTTACTGAGAACACAGAGAATGCATAGGAGAATAAAACAAAATATCGCTAAGAAACATGGGGCCAATTGAGGGATAAGCTTCCCGAGCCAGTCATGTCCATAGCCGGCAACATCCACAAGCCTGGCTTGGACTGAAGAGGGCACTTAGACCTTTTGAACACACCTCACATACCTCTGACGTCTGGGGAATCTCTGGCTGGTTCCAATACACGCTGTAACTTGCCATACCGCAAGCACACATCCGCCTTCGCTCCAGACTCGTTAGTATCCGTGGGTGCCTGCACACAAGGCCTCTCTTCTAGCTCAGGTACTTCTGCCATCGTAACCTCATGTTTCTTGGCGAGAGAAAAATCAGGAGACACTGCTAGAACGTTCTCAATCTGTAGGCGAGAGGACAAATTAAACATAGTTACATCCGGGTCTGTCTTTACCTGGACATTACCATTGCCTGTAGACACCTCTGACTGTACTGTTCTGGCTGACTCGTCCGCTATCTTGGGATGATTGGTGCTCCAATCGGTCACCAAGTCGTTGGCTAGTACCACGTCAATCCCAGCCACAGGGAGGGTATCGACTACTGCCAACGCACATGTGCCGCTGAAGTAAGGCGAGTCGAGATGCACTGGCACTAAGGTGGCGATGTACTGCGTCCTAGGAAACCCAACCAGGACAACCTCTGGTCTCCCATCCACACTTACTCCCTCAGGTAACGAGCTCTTCATGATCAGGGACTGGGCTGCTCCACTATCTCTGAGCACTACAACTGATCTACCAGTATGATCACTCGTTACATACCCGCTTGAAGTGTGGGGGGCAAACAAACTTGGTCCTTCCTGCGTCGTCGTCGACTGGCTTCCTGCTGGTGGTATAACACAGCTCATCATCATCACCTCCCTACGTGCGCTGCCACCTCTTCTGCCTCGGCACCTAGCAGCTATATGCCCTTTCTGCCCACAAGTCCAGCACACCATATTCCTCCTTGGACTCCGGTGTTTCGGACTACTAGGACTAGTCCTTCGAGGGCTACTTGGGGGCGTCTTCTTAGCGCTTTGTGGGACGGGTCTTTCCTCTTCATCGTCCTGAGGTCTGTCAAACCGGCACTGGTAATTCCTCGGGACGTACTTAGCAGACGGCCTATGAGTCAGGATATACTCTTCAGCCATGGTGGCTGCTGCACTCAATGTCTCTACCTGCTGTTCCTCTAAGTACGTCTTGAGGTCTCCAGACAAACAATCCTTGAAGTCCTCGAGCAGAATCAACTGCTCGAGGTCTTCTTTGGTCTCCACCTTCCGAGAGGCACACCATTCTTGGAAAAGTCGCTCCTTGATCGTGGCGAATTCGGTGAAAGTGTGCTCTGAGGTCTTCTTCAGGTTTCTAAACTTCTGCCTGTATGCCTCAGGTACCAATTGGTACGCCATGAGCACAACCTTCTTCACCTTGTCGTAATCGCCGGAGTCGTCAAGGGATAACGTAGAGTAGGCGATTTGGGCCTTCCCAGTCAAGACTTGACTGTATCATGATGGCCCAATTCTCCCTTGGCCACTCCAAAGAGGCAGCGACTTTCTCGAAGGCTGCAAAGAACTTCGAAACTTCTCTCTCGTTGAATTTGGGGACCATTTTGATATTCCTTACCGGATCGAAACCGCTTGCTCCAGTTTGTCTCTGTCCAGCGCCTAATCGTAATACTTCTAGTTCATGTTGTCTCTGTCTTTCTTTTTCTTCTCTTTCTCGTTCTTCTCTTCTTTCTTCTCTTTCTCGTTCTTCTCTTCTTTCTTCTCTTTCTCTCTCTTCTCTCTCTCGCTTCTCTTCTCTTTCTAATTCTAAAAGCCTCATCGCCAATTCTTTTTCTTTCATCTCCATTTCTTTATCTTTTAATTCTCGTTCTAATTCTAACTTCTTCCACTCTATCTCGCGATTAATCTCTAGGGCACGCATTTTGACTGTTAGGAAGCTGATATTAAGCTCACCTGCATCACTGTCAATGTCACTGCCCTTATCTTCCTTTCCGTGGAAGCTATTTCCTCACCTTCCCTTGTACTAGGAGTCTCGCCTTCCTGTTTCTCTTCTGCCTTCAGGTGCCGGTGAACCTTGGACAAGATCTCCACACGGGAATCACTGGCACGGATCTTGATCTCCTGGTAGGCGCTCACTAGTACAAGCTCTGGTTTGCTCAGATATTTTAATCTGGCAAGACAGTCCACTCTATTCAGAAAAGCCTGAACATCGTCCAGATCATCGATGGTAGCTTTTTCTGCCATTGTCACAGATGGAACACTCAACTAGCACTTGACACACTGCTTACACGTTAACACTTAATGCACCGAGCACTGTTCTACGTCAATATTGCACCTTATCGCACCAAACACTGCACTTGCCAATATTGCACGTAATCACTTCGGGCACCGCACTACCCAATATTGCACTGAATCACAGCGAACTCTTCGCTCTACAATATTGCACTGAATCACAGCGAACTCTTCGCTCTACAATATTGCACTGAATCACTGAGCACCGCACAGGACGTATAACGTCACAATCGTCACACAGGGGGAATTATATACAGGGATTACGCCACTTCACCACCCCTGTCAAACATACTTAACATGGGGACGGATCCCGCTGGGGATGCCAATTATGTTACGACCCTCTCGGGACGCAACGGGGTTCTCACTCTGATGTTGTTAGAGTCAGATATATATATCCGTTCCCAAGCCAGTAGTGGCTATCAAGGGATGAGATCCGTGACGCAAGTAACTTAAAGGGAGTAGGGAAAGAAAGCTAAGAACTTAATATTATAATTTTCACCATCACCGATTAAATATATAAAATAAAAGAGTGCACAAGGGGGAGGGATATTAACACTTGACAAGGGGATTCTTCACAATGTAGTCTTCTGCTGAAGACTCTGGATCCATAAGCTAGGCGCTGAATCCTTGGTGCTTTCTTTGTGGCCACACAACGAATTCTTCAAAGAAGCTGAGCCTACCCTGGCCACAGGTCAGCCAAAACACATGTCCACTGGGGCCACCGCCGTGGAGGCCGTCAACCACACGTCCAGCTGGTCTGCTGGCAGGTTCTGAGCCAACAAGGCTGGTACGGCCACTCCACGAACGATAAAGGGGGAACGCCCTAGACAGGAGCCTCGTGTGACACCACAAATCACTCTCCTGTCTTCAGTACCCCAGTGGATGATCGTCTCCAACAGTCGGTCCCGGGTAAATCCTTTTACTGCCACTCCACTGGCAGGCTAACACACTACAGTGTTCTTCCGGGGGGACGACTTCACAACAGCTGCAGCAAGGTTCAAGGTATGGAGACTGGCTGCCTCGGGTAGACTGACTCGACTCCCACCACAGTAGTCCCAGGTCGACTCTGTAAGCAGATACGTCATCAATAACCGGGACACAAAAACACCTCACTTACGGGCTCGGACACAAACACCTGACGTATCCAGTCCATAGATGGCGCTGTCGTCGGAGCACCACCTCACCAGAGGTCAGGAGCGGCTGTGTTGTGAGCTGCACAGGACTGGAAACTGGCCCTTGTGGCTGGTACACCTTCTCCTCACCAGGTGTCGTCGTCCGTTTGGCGGGGGTTTCGGGAGCTGACCCACAGATGGCGTGGTCGTTACTGTTCCGTGCTCGGACGCTGGATCCGGGTTCGTAACATATCTTACCCACCCTCCTGTCATCACTGGTATTATCTTACCTTCTCTCCTGTCATCACTTGTATTATCTTACCTATTCTACTGTCATCACTAGTACTATCTTACCTACTCTCCTGCCATCACAGGTATTATCCTACCCACCCTCCTGTCATCACAGGTATTATCTTAACTACTCTACTGTCATCACTGGTATTATCTTACGGTCTCTCGTTCCATCACTGGTATTATCTTACCTTCTCTCCTGAAATCACTGCTATTATCCAAACCTATTTTACTGGCATCACTGGTATTATCTTACCTACTTTCCTGTCATCACTGGTATTATCTTACCCACCCTCATGTCATTACTGGCATTATCTTACCTTCTCTTCTGTCATCACTGGCATTATCTTACCTATTCTACTGTTATCACTGGTATTATCTTACCTACCCTCCTGTCATCTCTGGTATTATCTTACCTTCTCTCTTGTCATCGCTGGTATTAACTTACCTTCTCTCCTGTCATCACCGTTATTATCTTACCTACTTTACTATCATCACTGGTATTATCTTACCTACTTTACTATCATCACTTGTATTATCTTACCTACTTTCCTGATATCACTAGTATTATATTACCTTCTCTCCTGTCATCAATCTTATTATTATCAATCGTATTATCTTACGTTCTTTCATGTCATCACTGGTATTATCTTACTTTTCTGTCATCACTGGTATTATCTTACCTTCTCTTCTGTCATCACTGGTATTATCTTACCTACTTTTGGGCATCACTGGTATTATCTTACGTTCTTTCATGTCATCACTGTTGTTATCTTACCTACTCTTCTGTCATCACTAGTATTATCTTATCTACTCTACTCTCATCACTGGTACTATCGTAGCTACTCTACTGTCATCACTAGTATTATCTTACCTAATCTACTGTCATTCCGAGTATTATCTTACCTCCTCTCCTGTCATTACTGGTATAATCTTACTTACTCTACTGTCATCACTAGTATTATCTCCTACTGTCATCACTGGTATTATCTTACCATCTTTCCTGTCATCACTGGTATTATCTTACCTTCTCTCCTGAAATCACTGCTATTATCTTACCTTCTTTCCTGTCATCACTAGTATTATCTTACCTTCTCTCCTGTCATCACTGGTATTATCTTACCTTCTTAACTATCATCACTGGTATTATATTACCTACTGTACTATCGTCACTGGTATTATTTTACCTACTTTTGGGCATCACTGGTATTATCTTACGTTCTTTCATGTCATCACTGGTATTATCTTACGTTCTTTCATGTCATCACCGGTATTATCTTACGTTCTGTCATGTCATCACTAGTGGTATCTTACCTACTCTTCTGTCATCACTGGTGTTATCTTACCTACTCAACTCTCATCACTGGTATTATCGTTGCTACTCTACTGTGATCACTATTATTATCTTACCTACTCTACTGTGATCACTATTATTATCTTACCTACTCTCCTGTCATCACTGGTATTATCTTACTCTACTGTCATCACTAGTATTATCTTACCTAATCTACTGTCATCACTAGTAATATCTTACCTCCTCTCCTGTCATCACTGTTATTATCTTAATTACTCCACTGTCATCACTAGTATTATCTTACCTTCTCTCCTGTCATCTTTGGTATTATCTTACTCTACTGTCATCACTAGTATTATCTTACCTAATCTACTGTCATCACTAGTATTATCTTACCTTCTCTCCTGTCATCACTGGTATTATCTTACTCTACTGTCATCACTAGTATTATCTTACTTAATCTACTGTCATCACTAGTATTATCTTATCTTTTCTCCTGTCATCATTGGTTTTATCTTACCTATTCTACTGTTATCACTGGCATTATCTTACCTACCCTCCTGTCACCACCAGTATTATCTTACCTTCTCTCTTGTCATCAATTGTATTACCTTACCTATTCTCCCAGTCATCACTGGTATTATCTTACCTACTCTCCTGTCATCACTGGTATTATCCTACCCACCAACCTGTCATTACTGGTATTATCTTACTTTCTCTCCTGTCATCACTGGTATTATCTTACGTTCTCTACTGTCATCACTGGTATTATTTTACCTACGCTACTGTCATCATTGGTATTATCTTACGTTCTCTCGTTCGTCACTGGTATTGTCTTACCTTCTCTCCTGAAATCACTGCTATTATCCTACCTATTCTCCTATCATCACTGGTATTATCTTTCCTACTCTCCTGCCATCACTGGTATTATCTTACCCGCCCTCCTGTCATCACTGGTATTATCTTTCCTTCGCTTCATTCATCACTGGTATTATCTTACTTTCTCTCCTGCTATCGCTGGTACTAACTTTCCTTCTCTCCTGTCACAACTGGTATTATCTTACCGTCTCGCCTGTCATCAATGGTATTATCTTACCTACTGTACAATCATCACTGGTATTATCTTACCTACTTTCCTGATATCACTGGTAATATATAACCTTCTCTCCTGTCATCACTGGTATTACCTTACCTACTTTTGGGCATCATTAGGGAGCCTGTCGGCCGAGCGGACAGCACGCTGGACTTGTGATCCTGTGGTCCTGGGTTCGATCCCAGGCGCCGGCGAGAAACATAGGGCAGAGTTTCTTTTACCCTATGCCCCTGTTACCTAGCAGTACAATAGGTACCTGGGTGTTAGTCAGCTGTCACGGGCTGCTTCCTGGAGGTGGAGGCCTGGTCGAAGACCGGGCCGCGGAGACACTAAAAAAAAAAAAAAAAGCCCCGAAATCATCTCAAGAAGATCACTGGTATTATCTTACGTACTTTCAATTCATCAATGGTATTATCTTACGTTCTTTCATGTCATCACCGGTATTATCTTACGCTCGTTCATGTCATCACTGGTGTTATCTTTCCTACTAATCTGTCATCACTGGTATTATCTTACCTACTCTACTATCATCACTAGTATTATCTTACCTTCTCTCCTGCCATCACTGGTATTATCTTACCTACTCTACTCTCATCACTGGTATTATCATAGCTACTCTACTATCATCACTAGTATTATCTTACCTTCTCTCCTGTCATCACTGGAATTATCTTACTTAATCTACTGTCATCACTAGTATTATCTTACCTTCTCTCCTGTCATCACTGGTATTATCTTACTGACTCTACTGTCATCACTAGTATTATTTTACCTATTCTACTGTCATCACTGGTATTATCTTACCATCTTTCCTGTCATCACTGGTATTATCTTACCTACTCTCCTGTCATCACATGTATTATCTTACCAACTTTCCTGTCATCACTGGTATTATCTTATCTTCTCTCCTGTCATCACTGGTATTATCTTACATACTCTACTGTCATCATTGATATTATCTTACCTACCCTCATTTCATTACTGGTATTATCTTACCTTCTCTTTTGTCGTCACTAGTATTATCTTACGTTCTCTCCTTCCATCACTGGTATTATCTTACATTCTCTCCTGTCATCACTTGTATTATCTAACCTATTCTCCTGTCATCACTGGTATTATCTTACTTATTCTCCTGTCATCACTGGTATTATCCTACCATCTGTCCTGTCATCATTGATATTATCTTATCTTCTCTCCTGTCATCACTGGTGTTATCTTACCTTCTCTCATGTCATCACTGGTATTATCTTCCCATCTCTCCTGTCATCACTGGTATTATCTTCCCATCTTTACTGTCATCACTGGTATTATCTTAATTGCTATAATGTCATCAATGGAATTTTCTTACCAACTCTCCTGTCATCACTTGTATTATCTTACTTTCTCTCCTGTCATCACTGGTAGTATCTTACCTACTCTACTTCATCACTGGTGTTATCTTACCAACTCTCATGTCATCACTAGTATTATCTTACCTACTCTACTTTCATCACTGGTATTATCTTATCATCTTTCCTGTCATCACTGATATTATCTTACCTTCTCTCCTGTCATCACTGGTATTATCTTCCCTACTCTACTGTCATCACTGGTATTATCTTACCAACTCTCATGTCACCATTGTTATTATCTTACCTACTATACTGTCATCACTGGTATTATCTTATCATCTTTCCTGTCATCACTGATATTATCTTACCTTCTCTCCGGTCATCACTGGTATTATCTTCCCTACTCTACTGTCATCACTAGTATTATCTTACCTAATCTACTGTCATCACTAGTATTATCTTACCTTCTCTCCTGTCATCACTGGTATTATCTTACTCTACTGTCATCACTAGTATTATCTTACCTAATCTACTGTCATCACTAGTATTATCTTATCTTTTCTCCTGTCATCATTGGTTTTATCTTACCTATTCTACTGTTATCACTGGCATTATCTTACCTACCCTCCTGTCACCACCAGTATTATCTTACCTTCTCTCTTGTCATCAATTGTATTACCTTACCTAATCTCCCAGTCATCACTGGTATTATCTTACCTACTCTCTTGTCAGCACTGGTATTATCCTACCCACCCACCTGTCATTACTGGTATTATCTTACTTTCTCTCCTGTCATCACTGGTATTATCTTACGTTCTCTACTGTCATCACTGGTATTATTTTACCTACGCTACTGTCATCATTGGTATTATCTTACGTTCTCTCGTTCGTCACTGGTATTATCTTACCTTCTCTCCTGAAATCACTGCTATTATCTTACCTATTCTCCTGTCATCACTGGTATTATCTTTCCTACTCTCCTGCCATCACTGGTATTATCTTACCCGCCCTCTTGTCATCACTGGTATTATCTTTCCTTCTCTTCTGTCATCACTGGTATTATCTTACTTTCTCTCCTGCCATCGCTGATACTAACTTTCCTTCTCTCCTGTCACAACTGGTATTATCTTACCGTCTCGTCTGTCATCACTTGTGTTATCTTACCTACTGTACAATCATCACTGGTATTATCTTACCTACTTTCCTGATATCACTGGTAATATATAACCTTCTCTCCTGTCATCACTGGTATTATCTTACCTACTTTTGGGCATGATTAGGGAGCCGGTCAGCTGAGCGGACAGCACGGTGGACTTGTGATCCTGTGGTCCTGGGTTCGATCCCAGGCGCTGGCGAGAAACATTGGGCAGAGTTTCTTTCACCCTATGCCCCTGTAACACGGGTTGGAGTTCCTCTCTCTACTTATCTTCCTTCTTTGCCCTCTACCCGTATTCTTACTTTATATTCTCTACCAAGGGACTCCAAAACTTTTACCAAAACCAACTCCACGCCACGTGGTCCTAAGACGATTGACCGACTTAGGATTCTACACCCAGTATGACGTGACCTAGGCTTTGAGCAAAACCCTAGAGTCGCATCTACGCTGCCACCACCAGACCAGCAACACCGAGCAATGATCGAGGTCTGGATCGATCACGCTAATTAATCAACCTTGGGGCTTGATCCCCACTATAACCGATGACCGTGGAAACTTAAGAGTGTGAAATTAATTACACGGGAATGATTCGATGTTAGAATCGGCGCCCAATCCAACTCTGCCTCGTGTGGACCACGTGACCAGGACAAGTATACACATAAAACACATGGAAATAATAAAAATGCAAAATATTAACTAATTACTTTATTAAAAGAAAAAACTAAAACAAAAATCTAAATATGTTCACTCCCTGTCACTTTAACACTCCCTACTTGACCTGACTGGCAATGAGACTACCTCTATAAATAACCATAGCAACTATACCTTGGGCAACCAGCTAAAGATGTTGGGCTGGTCTTGGGGAGAGGTAAGATGGTTGGCCTCTCCCAGTTGCTCCTGTTTCCACACTGATCTCTCCCTTGTCTGGTCTACCCCAGACAGAGCATTGTATCCTTCCGCATCGCTTACCCCAGTTACTTAGCAAGGTTTAAGTTATAACAATTAACCTCTGTTTGTACTGAATTGATCCAGACTGGTTGAATTATTTTACTGAAATTAAATTACACAAACATCTAACGGCAGAGCTGTTCCCGATCCCCCAAAAATGGTTAATTGAACTTTGAGAAATAGTAGACCTGTCAACCCTGATGACCTATGACCGCCGGTCACTCCGCCTTACAAGTTAGATCTGATTCGTGACGTCACTGATGGTGACTTAAACTCAATAATTAGAATACTCTTGATATTGTATCCAGTACTATTATACAATACAATTTTAATGCAAAATGAATAAAGGCTAATTTTCTCTAAATTACTGAATACTATAGGATGGTGTCACGTGGGGGTGGGCGGTCCGGGGCTCTGCTAACACTCGGCTGCTAGGGGCTCAAAGGGCCCAAATACTCAGCCCCTCCGACTCCCTGGATTCACCGGAGTCTCCTTGGTCACACAAGATAGGACCAACAATGCCCACCTCCGCAGGTCTTTGCTTCCACCACAAAGGGGTGCCACTGATTCACCCTGGAAGCCCTTCAGTCAACCACGGGGAAACTGCTGTTAACAGTTCCGGCCTAGACCCGTGGGGGAGTGAAGGAAGACTCAGGCTTACCTATAACCATAACCTCCCTGAGTCTTGCCTGCCAGACAAAAAAAAGGTTGCAGGAACTCCTTTCCCGCCTGTCTTCTCTATCTTCCTCTTAGCAAGGTCGCCAGCTGGGTTATTATATCTGCACCCCAGCAATGCAGTTCAGTGGGTGTATCATATATCGTTTGTAGCCAGAAATGTATGCTCATAGAGAAAATCACAAATGGAGGCACACTCAAACACAGTAATAAAATGTGTGGATTTACTGACGCAAATTACATGAACACACACACACAATCACAAGTAATACATGAATATGGAATATGGATGATGAGTCTGGAGATCGTCAGCCTCTTCTTCCACGACCTCCAACTCTCCTTCAACTGGGCAGGAAGACAGGAGTCTCACACTCTCACAGGAGGGCCTCTTCACCACGTCGGCACCTCTTCTTCACTGTCCTGCCATCCATACACACTGTCCTCTCTGACAGTCCTGGACACAAGCTGCCTTGCAGCCTACTCTACTATTAAGGTAATAAAGTCTTGCTGCCACATACACGAGTAAATATTGTGGCCTAACTAGCCTACTCATACAAGGGGTAATGGGAGGGAAAAATGATCTACCTTACACTCCTGGCTCACGACGCCTGTCCCTCGATGGTGTGAGGTTCCCACGCTTCCTTGGGTCGATCCTCGACGATCCAGGGCGTTCCACAGGTCCTCAGGTGTCGTGAAGCCTTCGCGTCGTCGCCGTTCCAATCCCTGAGATTCAGCTGCCCCAATCCTGGTTCATCGATGGGCGCTGAGCTAATCACTATTTTTTCCCCACACTCGCCTCTCCCACAGGGCGTCGCTCCTTGTCCTAGGCACTGTGTCGTCCTTCCAAGATTCTCAGTGGATATGACCCCAGTCACAGCAGCTTGCTCGCCCACCTTCCAGACCTCAACGTCCAGCCAGCGGCGCCGCCTAGCGTCGTCGCCGACCGTTTTCCAAGTTTGGCACTTCTCTGCTCACTGAACTTGGTTCCTCTTTGGCTCCCCAGAAGCGCAGGGTCTCCAATGACTGTGAGGGGCAGCGAAGGCCAGCTCAATCCACTGAACAAGGCTTGCAGAGCCTCCAATCTTTGAGAGCAGACCGAGGCGCGTCCTGTCGCTTCCACGGTCAATACAACTCTCACGTTGGCGCCGCCCGGGGCACTCGGTGACGTCATGGCGGGCCCTGATTTGTCGCCCGCGATCTACGTCGACCAATCCGCGATCGACTAATGTCCCTTCCAAAAGGTCACATCTGCCGTAGGGGATACTGTTTCATTTTATAACAGGGCGCCAATTTTCCTTTATTTACAACTTATAATGTAACTTCTTTCCTTTTACTGGCAGCCGGTCTGGTCGCCACATATGTCAATAGACTCCCTGAACCTCAGAGAATCAGTAGGGAGAGCTGATATGACTCTTTAAGCCGGCAAACGAAAGAAATAGGAGAGGGCACCGTAACATACCCCTCCCCTTAAAATAAGAGTCATATCGGAAGAGCAGCACTCCAGAGGGCAATCTATACTCTTGCTCCCTCCGTTCCTGAAGTGTCACTCCTCCAGTTGGTGACGTGGCTCGTACCACCTTGCCAGTCACTTGCCTCATTGTATCTCCACCTCGCATAGTACCGGGTGTGACGGGTGTTCCCTGAACACCTACAAGAAATCCCCTCTCCGTGGCTACGAGTGTACTCCCACGGCTCGTTACCACTGTAATATTCAGTGCATGCAGCGCCTCCACCGCGTCGTGCACTCCGAGATAGTCTTGCATTTCCACTGCGTCCTACAGGTACTCCATGTTTCCTCTCATGATCTCCTCTTCGCCAATCTTCTCTCTTCTCGGTTCCTCTTCTCCCGTAGGTGCGTTTTCTCCTCACAGTGGCACTTGTAACCTGTACTCCATCCAGCAGCTTCCTCTCTTCCACACTAGGCTTTTGCGATGGCCCAATGCCCCTCTGGTTAGGCTGGCGCCTACCCTGGGTGTACCTATTCCCTGCTTTCTTCGTATTGCCTTTCCTATACCACTCGCTCCTTCGTTCCCGACGAACATCTTCACTCCTCCATGAGATTCTCTTCCCTGCAGACGTCTTCTTCGGTTCGTGGTTGGGCTCATCCACCTCCCTGTGGCTCACCTCACCACGGTGGTTCATCTTGCACCTACCACTATTCATCTGGCCGGCATAGGGTGCACTGCGTCGTGGCTCCTCCACTCTGCCCCTCACTGCCGTTCGCTCATCCACTGAGCTTACTTTATTCATGTTTCTGTATGGAGGGAGTGCGGTCTGCAGCCTCTTCACCGCCCCAGGCGTTTGTACCGCTGCTCCTCGCCACTCCTCCACACGCATCATCAGGCTTAGTCGGAGGGCTTCGTCGGGGTTTTCAACTACCTCCGACGACCTCTCTGCACTCTCGCCCTCGTTGTCGTCGTCTCTGGCGACGTTTCCCCTGGTGAAATCGGCCTCCTCACTATCATCTGGAACGACCGATACCTCACCTGGCAGGGTTGTACCGCTGCTTGCAACATAGGCACTCCTGGCCCAATCGGGTTGTATCCTGCCTCCTCCGAGGTCATTACCCAGCACCATCTGTACATGCTCTAGGGGTAACTTAGGGGCTACAGCTACTATAGCTTTCTCGACTCCGCAGTCGGCAATCAGCTGTACTTCGTGAAGTGGCAACCTGTATTCCTCCCCCACACTGCGTATCCTCACCACTCCCACAGGTGAATCATTAAATTCCTTGGGGAGAATACTCCTGGTCACCATACTTATGTCAGCACCCGTATCTCGAAGCACGACAACCTCCACTGGGTCTGACCTTCCAAACTTCACGTTGGCCCCGAAAACGAAGGGATGTTCACCCAACTTCATTTCCCAACTATTCACGTTGGGTCCACTATAATATGGGGTGTGAACAAACACTCTCTCCTCTTCCAACATTAATCCTACATTCCTTTGGTGCTCCTCACACTCGCGGGCATAATGTCCTCTCACGCCACAGTTGTAGCATCGGCTGCCTCTCCTGGGCGGCCACTCGCTAGTCACTCTGGCGGTACCACTTGCAGACGTTCCCTGGGTCCTCCTTGGACTCCCTGTCGTCGCATCCGGGACTGCAGCACTTGCTCCCGAGTTAGGTCCACTGCTCACAGCTTGGGGCTTCCTCCCCGCGTCTCTTGAGCTCTTGAACCACGTTACTTCATCGGGCGCACTACTCTTGGGAGAGTCCCCACTCGTCCTCGCTCCTCCTGAACTCCTAAGGTTCCCTCCCGACCTGGGGTAAGGCGAGTGTCTGGGCGGCCCCTCCCTCCTGATATGTAGTGCCTCCTCCCGCATGTCGGCTCGATCCGCTACAGCCTTCAGGTCCTTAATACCTGCTTCTCTCACCCTTACTCGCAACTCAGGATGGAGCACTGACATAAACTTCTCCATCACTATCAGTCGTTTGATATCATCCACCGACTCCGCTTCCTCCGCCTTCAACCATCGTAGGAATTTCCGTTCCATATCCCTGGCGGTCTCGGCGTAAGTCTTTCCCGACGCTCTTGTACACTCTCTGAACCGCTTCCGGTACATCTCCGGAGTCAGCCGGAATGAGTGGAGAACCGCATTCTTAATCGCGTCATAACTAGTACACTCCTCTAGGTCCAGCATGTTATAGGCTTCCCGGGCCTCACCAGTCAACCTGCCCTGGACCAGAGCAGCCCAATCATCTTCCGGCCACTCCTTCAGAGTTGCTATCCGTTCAAAGTGTTCGAAGAACGCCTCAGCTTCTTGTGGTTCGAACGTAGGTAAGTCACGTTCCCTTACCTTGAGGTCATCCCGCCGTGCAGGTAGTGAGGGCAGACCACGTTCAACGCGACGCAATTCGACTTCTTTCTTTGCCCTTATCTCCTCCAGTCGCAGTTGTCTCTCTCCTTCTTCCCGCTGCAGCCGAGCTTCTCGCTCCTCTCGCTGCAGCTCAGCCGCACGTTCCTCTCGCTGCAGCTCAGCCGCACGTTCCTCTCGCTGCAGCTCAGCTGCACGTTCCTCTCGCTGCAGCTCAGCCGCACGTTCCTCTCGCTGCATTTGCGCTTCTCTCTCCTCTCGTCGCAGCTGGGCTTCCAGTTGCATCTTCATTATTTCCAGTTGCAGGCTCCTCTTACTACAGCTGGACCTTCCACTGCTCCCATGTTCAAAGTGAATTCTCCACACTGGTAGGCGCTTGGGGTGGCCCTAGTCGGGACGGTTCACCTTGCGACGGCTCTCCTCGGGACAGCTCCTCTCCCGTCGCTTCCTCTCGAGCTGTGAGTTGTGCCATGATCTCTATCCTTCGCTCCGCTACCTTAGTCGTCCTCAACCTGATCCCAAAGTGGTTTGCCACTTGTTGGAGCTGGGCCTTGGTACACTCTTCCAAAATTCTCTCGTCCCTTGTGTCAATAAATTTCTTTACTTTGTCTTCCTCCATCTCTATATCATTGAGCATACACGACAGCACAGACAAGTTAATAGGCACTAATTTCACCGTTTCAGTCCCTTAGCCGGTTGAGTAACAGTACTACTGAATTCACTGGCCACACTGTATTAGTACCCTGGCAACACTTGTCTTGAAATTTGGTCCACACTCTAGCTTGATCCACGCTTCCTGAGGAGGTTCCCAGTTCTTGGCTACTGGGGTTCAAATCCTGGCAAGGTCGCCAGTTCCCTTGTCACGTGGGGGTGGGCGGTCCGGGGCTCTGCTAACACTCGGCTGCTAGGGGCTCAAAGGGCCCAAATACTCAGCCCCTCCGACTCCCTGGATTCACCGGAGTCTCCTTGGTCACACAAGATAGGACCAACAATGCCCACCTCCGCAGGTCTTTGCTTCCACCACAAAGGGGTGCCACTGATTCACCCTGGAAGCCCTTCAGTCAACCACGGGGAAACTGCTGTTAACAGTTCCGGCCTAGACCCGTGGGGGAGTGAAGGAAGACTCAGGCTTACCTATAACCATAACCTCCCTGAGTCTTGCCTGCCAGACAAAAAAAAGGTTGCAGGAACTCCTTTCCCGCCTGTCTTCTCTATCTTCCTCTTAGCAAGGTCGCCAGCTGGGTTATTATATCTGCACCCCAGCAATGCAGTTCAGTGGGTGTATCATATATCGTTTGTAGCCAGAAATGTATGCTCATAGAGAAAATCACAAATGGAGGCACACTCAAACACAGTAATAAAATGTGTGGATTTACTGACGCAAATTACATGAACACACACACACAATCACAAGTAATACATGAATATGGAATATGGATGATGAGTCTGGAGATCGTCAGCCTCTTCTTCCACGACCTCCAACTCTCCTTCAACTGGGCAGGAAGACAGGAGTCTCACACTCTCACAGGAGGGCCTCTTCACCACGTCGGCACCTCTTCTTCACTGTCCTGCCATCCATACACACTGTCCTCTCTGACAGTCCTGGACACAAGCTGCCTTGCAGCCTACTCTACTATTAAGGTAATAAAGTCTTGCTGCCACATACACGAGTAAATATTGTGGCCTAACTAGCCTACTCATACAAGGGGTAATGGGAGGGAAAAATGATCTACCTTACACTCCTGGCTCACGACGCCTGTCCCTCGATGGTGTGAGGTTCCCACGCTTCCTTGGGTCGATCCTCGACGATCCAGGGCGTTCCACAGGTCCTCAGGTGTCGTGAAGCCTTCGCGTCGTCGCCGTTCCAATCCCTGAGATTCAGCTGCCCCAATCCTGGTTCATCGATGGGCGCTGAGCTAATCACTATTTTTTCCCCACACTCGCCTCTCCCACAGGGCGTCGCTCCTTGTCCTAGGCACTGTGTCGTCTTTCCAAGATTCTCAGTGGATATGACCCCAGTCACAGCAGCTTGCTCGCCCACCTTCCAGACCTCAACGTCCAGCCAGCGGCGCCGCCTAGCGTCGTCGCCGACCGTTTTCCAAGTTTGGCACTTCTCTGCTCACTGAACTTGGTTCCTCTTTGGCTCCCCAGAAGCGCAGGGTCTCCAATGACTGTGAGGGGCAGCGAAGGCCAGCTCAATCCACTGAACAAGGCTTGCAGAGCCTCCAATCTTTGAGAGCAGACCGAGGCGCGTCCTGTCGCTTCCACGGTCAATACAACTCTCACGTTGGCGCCGCCCGGGGCACTCGGTGACGTCATGGCGGGCCCTGATTTGTCGCCCGCGATCTACGTCGACCAATCCGCGATCGACTAATGTCCCTTCCAAAAGGTCACATCTGCCGTAGGGGATACTGTTTCATTTTATAACAGGGCGCCAATTTTCCTTTATTTACAACTTATAATGTAACTTCTTTCCTTTTACTGGCAGCCGGTCTGGTCGCCACATATGTCAATAGACTCCCTGAACCTCAGAGAATCAGTAGGGAGAGCTGATATGACTCTTTAAGCCGGCAAACGAAAGAAATAGGAGAGGGCACCGTAACAATGGTTCATTATACGCAGCTATGAACAAAGCGTCGGTTATTTCCACCGCGAATTCCCCTGGGGTCAGGTTCCCAGGTCACCATGCGGGCTCAGCTTCCCATTCTCTTTTGTCGATAAACCACTCTGGATAATTCTTACAACAGCCTAGTTTGTTACAACCCCCCCCCCCCCCGCACAAGCCCTTAGTAAACCTTGTTAATTTGTTAAAAATCACGAGGTTTAGTATCCAAACCCACAATTCAACTCATGCCACAAACAAAAGCTAACCTAACTAATAAAATTTGACAAATAATAGTCCAACATCATAATAAACATGTTCACATTTCATAAATTTCTCAGCTGTCAACTGACAGCAATCCTCTAACATCAGGAAACATACATCCTATCCTTACTGACATAGCTAAATAACATGTCCCTACTCTACCATCAAAGACTAGCTATTAAACTCTCTTGGCTCTTCACTAGCCAAGTCCATGTGTCCTCTAGAGCCGGCCACACCGTGCTCAAACAAACATTAAAGTTATAACTTCAGACTGAACTTTCAGTCTTCCGGGAGCGTACTACAGAACTATCAGATACACATCCGTGTACTAACCACTCCCCATCAATGTCAACCTTGACATGTTAAGGAACACACCTAACGTTTATTACATGTATCTAAAAATATAAAAAAAAATCCTATACTATATCACAGGTTTCAGCTGACTGTACAGCCAAGTGTTCTCACTCACTAGAAGTGTCAATGTTTATATTGGTCCGCCTCTCCTGTGTTCAAACATTCTGCAAAAAATAGCACAACATAATTTTCCATAACCGTTTGTTCTGGGCTGAGACAATTACACAGGGGCTTCGATTTTGATTACTGACCAATTTATAGAATAAAATTCATATATTATACCAGAATTATTATTTTAAATCTGTTTTTCAACATTTAAAAAATATTGTGATTCTAACTCTGTTTTTCAACATTTAAACAAAAGTGTCCAGATGTTCTTTACACAGATGTTCAGAGCCAACTTTGTTGTTTGTATCAATTGTTCATATTGAGTAAACGAGAAAAAAAAATCGATGCTGCTGGATGCTGAATGTAGTCGCTGACGATGACGGTGTCGATCTTGCTTCTCCCCATGTGTAGACATCAATACCTGGTCCTCTTGTACTCCCATCCGGTACTCCTGAATGACGACAGAGTGTAGTAGAGCGGAGTGCCAAGTGACAGCTGTAGAATACTGTTACTTCGGCCATTAATCTTGCTCTCGACAGTCCACACGCCTTCGTATCAATCACAGGTCACACGGCAGTCTTGATGTTAAACTTGACGTCGCAGATGACCACAGCAGAGCAGGACTGGATGTACCAACGGTGTCTCTTAGCAGGAGTGGTGTCAGAAGGTCGTAGAGGCGGGTTGCTAGTTTGCAGAACAGGTGAATCTCGTCTTCCATCATTGCTCACGTCATCTCAGGCGTTTCTTGATGTCACCAGGTTACTAGGCCGTAAACACCAACTGTGTATACCCTCGTACCGCCGACTTTAGGCCAAAGGAGACAATTTTGCGACCTTCTATTGGCGAGCCCCGGTACTCTGTAGGGAAACCGTGCCTTCCACCTGTGACCGCCTTACTTCTGCTTTCTTGTTACTTCAGATGACGTAATCATTAATCTTCCGGCGAAATTCTTGAGTACTGCTACGTGCTTTCCATTTCTTGACCTCTCCTCCAACACTGCTGGAATGGCTGCAGTCGTGATGACGCAGCAGGTGGGTAGTGGTGATCTCGAGACAGCTACCCCGGCGTTGTATGGCACCTCCGGTGACTGCTATAATGTGGACAGCTCGCTGGCCCTGACAACCTCGTTAGTGACGTGAGGCGTCGGCCGGGTGACTCTTGGACAGTCACTCATCCCCAAAGTAACTGATGTATGGGTTACTGGGTCTGGTGGGGGGAGGGCTTTGTGTAACGTGCCTCCCCCCTCGGTCTTTACAGACAAGGGTTCACGTGTGGCTGGAACAACTGGGTCGGTGTACCAATCAGACCTGGGAACAGACAGACACAACACAGCGGAAGCATAGATATACTCTGGGTTTGGTGGGGGTGGAACCCAAGAGCACGGTAAAAGTTGCTACCTGAGTCAAGTATAGACATAGTACACCTCATTGCCTTTACAGGAAAATCTAAATATGTTCACTCCCTGTCACTTTAACACTCCCTACTTGACCTGACTGGCAATGAGACTACCTCTATAAATAACCATAGCAACTATACCTTGGGCAACCAGCTAAAGATGTTGGGCTGGTCTTGGGGAGAGGTAAGATGGTTGGCCTCTCCCAGTTGCTCCTGTTTCCACACTGATCTCTCCCTTGTCTGGTCTACCCCAGACAAAGCATTGTATCCTTCCGCATCGCTTACCCCAGTTACTTAGCAAGGTTTAAGTTATAACAATTAACCTCTGTTTGTACTGAATTGATCCAGACTGGTTGAATTATTTTACTGAAATTAAATTACACAAACATCTAACGGCAGAGCTGTTCCCGATCCCCCAAAAATGGTTAATTGAACTTTGAGAAATAGTAGACCTGTCAACCCTGATGACCTATGACCGCCGGTCACTCCGCCTTACAAATTAGATCTGATTCGTGACGTCACTGATGGTGACTTAAACTCAATAATTAGAATACTCTTGATATTGTATCCAGTACTATTATACAATACAATTTTAATGCAAAATGAATAAAGGCTAATTTTCTCTAAATTACTGAATACTATAGGATGGTTCATTATACGCAGCTATGAACAAAGCGTCGGTTATTTCCACCGCGAATTCCCCTGGGGTCAGGTTCCCTGGTCACCATGCGGGCTCAGCTTCCCATTCTCTTTTGTCGATAAACCACTCTGGATAATTCTTACAACAGCCTAGTTTGTTACACCCCTGTTTCCTAGCAGTAAAATAGGTACCTGGGTGTTAGTCAGCTGTCACGGGCTGCTTCCTGGAGGTGGAGGTCTGGTCGAGGACCGGGTCGCGGGGACACTAAAAAAAAAAAAAATGCCCCGAAATCATCTCAAGAAGATCACTGGTATTATCTTACGTACTTTCAATTCATCACTGGTATTATCTTACGTTCTTTCATGTCATTACCGGTATTATCTTACGCTCGTTCATGTCATCACTGGTGTTATCTTTCCTACTAATCTGTCATCACTGGTATTATCTTACCTACTCTACTATCATCACTAGTATTATCTTACCTTCTCTCCTGTCATCACTGGTATTATCATACCTACTCTACTCTCATCACTGGTATTATCATAGCTACTCTACTATCAACACTAGTATTATCTTACCTTCTCTCCTGTCATCACTGGAATTATCTTACTTAATCTACTGTCATCACTAGTATTATCTTACCTTCTCTCTTGTCATCACTGGTATTATCTTACTGACTCTACTGTCATCACTAGTATTATTTTACCTATTCTACTGTCATCACTGGTATTATCTTACCATCTTTCCTGTCATCACTGGTATTATCTTACCTACTCTCCTGTCATCACATGTATTATCTTACCAACTCTCCTGTCATCACTGGTATTATCTTATCTTCTCTCCTGTCATCACTGGTATTATCTTACCTACTCTACTGTCATCATTGATATTATCTTACCTACCCTCATTTCATTACTGGTATTATCTTACCTTCTCTTTTGTCGTCACTAGTATTATCTTACGTTCTCTCCTTCTATCACTGGTATTATCTTACATTCTCTCCTGTCATCACTTGTATTTTCTTACCTATTCTCCTGTCATCACTGGTATTATCTTACTTATTCTCCTGTCATCACTGGTATTATCCTACCGTCTGTCCTGTCATCATTGATATTATCTTATCTTCTCTCCTGTCATCACTGGTATTATCTTACCTTCTCTCATGTCATCACTGGTATTATCTTCCCATCTCTCCTGTCATCACTAGTATTATCTTCCCATCTTTACTGTCATCACTGGTAGTATCTTACCTACTCTACTTCATCACTGGTGTTATCTTACCAACTCTGATGTCATCACTAGTATTATCTTACCTACTCTACTTTCATCACTGGTATTATCTTATCATTTTTCCTGCCATCACTGATATTATCTTACCTTCTCTCCTGTCATCACTGGTATTATCTTCCCTACTCTACTGTCATCACTGGTATTATCTTAACATCTTTCCTGTCATCATTGTTATTATCTTACCTACACTTCTGTCAACACTGGTATTATCTTACCTACTCTCCTGTCATCACTGGCATTATCTTACCAACTCTCCTGTCATCACTGGTATTACATTACTTACTTTCCTGATATCACTGATATTATCTTACCTTCTCTCCAGCCATCACTGTTATTATCTTACCTACTGTACTGTCATCACTGGTATTATCTTACCTACTGTACTGTCATCACTGGTATTATCTTACCTACTGTACTGTCATCACTGGTATTATCTTACCTATTGTACTGTCATCACTGGTATTATCTTACCTACTTTAGGGCATCGCTGGTATTATCTTACGTTCTTCCATGTCATCACTGGCATTATCTTACTTACTCCTCTGTCATCAATGATATTATCTTTCATACTTTACTGTCATCACTGATATTATCTTACGTTCTCTAATGTCATCACTGGTATTATTTTACCTACTTAACTGTCATCACTGGTATTATCTTATCTTCTCTCCTATCATCACTGGTATTATCTTACCTTCTCTCCTGTCATAAGTACTGGGTTTAGCACTTTTCCCTGGTAATCACTTTATCGTATATTCTCACCGTCCCTGATGACGTCACGTCCCAGTTCTGTGTTGACTAAATTTTCCTCTATGTTGGATATTAACAAATGCTTAAATACAGTGTTAATACATTGTACATGAAATATTTTAATAATTACTACTGGCTATTTCGTTTGTTATCTTGTAAGGAAACGCGTTAGGTGACTCATCTCTGGCCAGTATGACAAGTCCAGGATCGTTCTACACCGTTGAAAACCAACATGAAAATATGTACAACTACGTCGTAGATGCTCCCAAGGACAGCAGTCCCGGAACACTGACTGAGAACAGAGGAACAAAGAGATCTCTCTACACTGTAGGGGATACAGTGGAGATGATGTACGTCGACGTCGTAGATGCTCCCAAGGACAGCAGTCCCGGAACGCTGACTGAGAACAGAGGAACAAAGAGACCTCTGTACACTGTAGGGGATACAGTGGAGATGATGTACGTCGACGTCTTAGGAATGTCTTAGGTAACGACGTCTTAGGTAACGATCCTGGACGTGCCAACCAGAGCGGAAGTTAATAGGCTCCTGAGACTGCTGGATGACTACTAGGAATGACACGTCCAGGATCGTTGTACTCAGTCGGAGACGAAGTGGAAAATATGTACATCTACGTCATAGATGCTCGCAAGGACAGTAGTCCCAGAACACTGACTGAGAACAGAGAAATGAAGAAACCTCTCTACACTGTATGGGATACAGTGATGAAGTACATCGACGTCTTAGGTGAAAATCACTGGAGCAGTCCCAAAAGACGGGATTTGTCCAGAGGGGAAAATAAAGAGATCTTCAGTTTTTGAGATAATATTGTCAATACACGTCGACGTCATAGGTTAACATGAAGCCAGCAGTCCCGGAACACTCACTGAGACCAGAGAGGAAGACAGACCGCTCTCCGACAACAGCTGCTTAACAGAAGGAAAAATAAAATCCGGCATAAGGCGACACTTCCCAAGCTCCCAGTGAACGACAAATGGTCTTAAGTCATCTATTGTGAAGTTTCTGGAATAATATTTTTTATTTTTTTCTTCTCGTGGTTAACAATGTTTATATAAAATATAATGTAAAAGGAAAAAGGCTCTGGTTAACTACACTGTATGGGATACAGTGATGAAGTACATCGACGTCTTAGGTGAAAATCACTGGAGCAGTCCCAAAAGACGGGATTTGTCCAGAGGGGAAAATAAAGAGATCTTCAGTTTTTGAGATAATATTGTCAATACACGTCGACGTCATAGGTTAACATGAAGCCAGCAGTCCCGGAACACTCACTGAGACCAGAGAGGAAGACAGACCGCTCTCCGACAACAGCTGCTTAACAGAAGGAAAAATAAAATCCGGCATAAGGCGACACTTCCCAAGCTCCCAGTGAACGACAAATGGTCTTAAGTCATCTATTGTGAAGTTTCTGGATTAATATTTTTTATTTTTTTCTTCTCGTGGTTAACAATGTTTAAATAAAATATAATGTAAAAGGAAAAAGGCTCTGTAAAAGGTAAAGTAAAAGTCATATGGGAGTGGGGGGACCAGGAGCAGGTTGTGTGTGTGTGTGTGTGTGTGTGTGTGTGTGTGTGTGTGTGTGTGTGTGTGTGTGTGTGTGTGTGTGTACTCACCTAGTTGTACTCACCTAGTTGTGTTTTCGGGGGTTGAGCTCTGGCTCTTTGGTCCCGCCTCTCAACCGTCAATCAACAGGTGTACAGATTCCTGAGCCTATCGGGCTCTATCATATCTACACTTGAAACTGTGTATGGAGTCAGCCTCCACCACATCACCCCCTAATGCATTCCATTTGTCAACCACTCTGACACTAAAAAAGTTCTTTCTAATATCTCTGTGGCTCATTTGGGCACTCAGTTTCCACCTGTGTCCCCTTGTGCGTGTTCCTCTTGTGTTAAATAGACTGTCTTTATCTACCCTATCAATTCCCTTCAGAATCTTAAATGTGATGATCATGTCCCCCCTATGTCATGTGTGTGTACTCACCTAGTTGTACTCACCTAGTTGTGTTTGCCGGGGTTGAGCTCTGGCTCTTTGGTCCCACCTCTCAACTGTCAATCAACAGGTGTACAGATTCCTAAGCCTATCGGGCTCTATCATATCTACACTTGAAACTGTATATGGAGTCAGCCTCCACCACATCACCCCCTAATGCATTCCATTTGTCAACCACTCTGACACTAAAAAAGCTCTTTCTAATATCTCTGTGGCTCATTTGGGCACTCAGTTTCCACCTGTGTCCCCTTGTGCATGTTCCCCTTGTGTTAAATAGACTGTCTTTATCTACCCTATCAATTCCCTTCAGAATCTTGAATGTGGTGATCATGTCCCCCCTAACTCTTCTGTCTTCCAGCGCAGTGAGGTTTAATTCCCGTAGTCTCTCCTCGTAGCTCATACCTCTCAGCTCGGGTACTAGTCTGGTGGCAAACCTTTGAACCTTTTCCAGTTTAGTCTTATCCTTGACTAGATATGGACTCCATGCTGGGGCTGCATACTCCAGGATTGGCCTGACATATGTGGTATACAAAGTTCTGAATGATTCTTTACACAAGTTTCTGAATGCCGTTCGTATGTTGGCCAGCCTGGCATATGCCGCTGATGTTATCCACTTGATATGTGCTGCAGGAGACAGGTCTGGCGTGATATCAACCCCCAAGTCTTTTTCCTTCTCTGACTCCTGAAGAATTTCCTCTCCCAGATGATACCTTGTAACTGGCCTCCTGCTCCCTACACCTATCTTCATTACATTACATTTGGTTGGGTTAAACTCTAACAACCATTTGTTCGACCATTCCTTCAGCTTGTCTAGGTCTTCTTGAAGCCTCAAACAGTCCTCTTCTGTTTTAATCCTTCTCATAACTTTAGCATCGTCCGCAAACATTGAGAGAAATGAATCGATACCCTCCGGGAGATCATTTACATATATCAGAAACAAGATAGGACCGAGTACAGAGCCCTGTGGGACTCCACTGGTAACTTCACGCCAATCGGAGGTCTCACCCCTCACCGTAACTCTCTGCTTCCTATTGCTTAGATACTCCCTTATCCACTGGAGCACCTTACCAGCTACACCTGCCTGTCTCTCCAGCTTATGTACCAGCCTCTTATGCGGTACTGTGTCAAAGGCTTTCCGACAATCCAAGAAAATGCAGTCCGCCCAGCCCTCTCTTTCTTGCTTAATCTTTGTCACCTATCAAGCCTGTAAGGCAAGATTTACCCTCCCTGAACCCATGTTGGCGATTTGTCACGAAGTCCCTTCTCTCCAGATGTGTTACCAGGTTTTTTCTCACGATCTTCTCCATCACCTTGCATGGTATACAAGTCAAGGACACTGGCCTGTAGTTCAGTGCCTCTTGCCTGTCGCCCTTTTTGTATATTGGGACCACATTCACCGTCTTCCATATTTCTGGTAGGTCTCCCGTCTCCAGTGACTTGCTATACACTATAGAGAGTGGCAAGCAAAGTGCCTCTGCACACTCTTTCAGTACCCATGGTGAGATCCCATCTGGACCAACAGCTTTTCTAACATCCAGATCCAGCAGGTGTCTCTTGACCTCCTCTCTCGTAATTTCGAACTCTTCCAAGGCCACCTGGTTTACCTCCCTTTCTCCTAGCACAGTGACCTCCCCTTGTTCTATTGTGAAGACCTCCTGGAACCTCTTGTTGTGTTCTTCACACACCTCTCTGTCATTCTCTGTATACCTGTCCTCGCCTGTTCGAAGTTTCAATACCTGTTCTTTCACTGTTGTTTTCCTTCTGATGTGACTGTGGAGTAGCTTTGGTTCGGTCTTGGCTTTGTTTGCTATATCATTTTCAAAACTTTTCTCTGCTTCTCTTCTCACCCTGACGTACTCATTCCTGGTTCTCTGGTATCTCTCTCTGCTTTCTGGTGTTCTGTTATTCCGGAAGTTCCTCCACGCCCTTTTGTTCAGTTTCTTCGCTTCCATACATGCCCTATTATACCATGGATTCTTCTGTTGCTTCTCGGATTTTTCCCTTTGGGCTGGGATGAACCTGTTTACTGCCTCCTGACACTTTTGGGTAACATAGTCCATCATACCCTGTACAGACTTATCTCTGAGGTCTGTGTCCCAAGGTATTTCACTTAGGAAACTTCTCATCTGTTCATAATTCCCCTTTCGGTATGCCAGCCTTTTGATTCCTAGTTCTTTTTTGGGGGAGATAAGTCCTAGCTCTACCAGGTACTCAAAGTTCAATACACTGTGGTCACTCATTCCCAAGGGTGCTTCCATCTTAACTTCCCTTATATCCCACTCATTTAGGGTAAATATCAAATCAAGCATTGCTGGTTCATCTTCTCCTCTCATTCTTGTTAGTTCTTTGCTGTGCTGGCTTAGAAAGTTTCTTGTTGCCACGTCCAGCAGCTTAGCTCTCCATGTTTCTGGTCCTCCATGCGGGTCTCTGTTCTTCCAATCTATCTTCCCATGGTTGAAGTCTCCCATAATTAGTAGTCCAGATCCATTCCTGCTAGCAACAGAAGCTGCTCTTTCTATTATGTTAATGGTGGCCATGTTGTTTCTATCATATTCCTGTCTAGGTCTTCTGTCATTTGGTGGTGGATTATATATGACTACGACTATAATTTTTTCCTTCCATTTGTTACAGTACCTGCTTTGTAGTCACTAAAACCTTCACAGTTCTGAATATCCATCTCCTCAAAATCCCAGCCTTTTCTTACCAGCAGAGCTACACCACCCCCACCTCTTCCTTCCCTCTCTTTCCTCATAACATAATAGTCCTGTGGGAACACTGCGTCTGATATCGTTTTCGTGATCTTTGTTTCTGTGAGGGCTATTATGTCTGGGGTTTCCTCTAGTACCCATTTTCCAAGCTCATTTGCTTTATTTGTAATTCCATCTATGTTAGTGTACATCGCTTTGAGGCTCACTTTCTTCTGTTCCTTCTCAAATCGCCTCCTTGGTGAGGGTTCTGCTGGTGGGGGAGGCTGTTCCATGGGTGTGAGGACCTGTGAGGTGGATAACAGGGTCTCAGAGGATACTGGGATGAGGGGCGGGGGATCCAGTGAAGGGGGAGGGACAGGGAGGGTATGGGGTGAAAGGGGAGGGAGGACAGGAAGGAACGGGGGGGGGGGGGAGGGAGGACTCGGGAGGAGGGGAGGGGTAGAAGGGTGTGTGTGTGTGTGTACTCACCTAGTTGTACTCACCTAGTTGTGCTTGCAGGGAGTTGAGCTCTGGCTCTTTGGTCCCGCCTCTCAACCGTCAATCAACAGGTGTACAGGTTCCTCAGCCTATTGGGCTCTATCATATCTACACTTGAAACTGTGTATGGAGTCAGCCTCCACCACATTGCTTCCTAATGCATTCCATTTGTCAACCACTCTGACATTAAAAAAGTTCTTTCTAATATCTCTGTGGCTCATTTGGGCACTCAGTTTCCACCTGTGTCCCCTAGTGCGTGTGCCCCTTGTGTTAAATAGCCTGTCTTTATCAACCCTGTCGATTCCCTTGAGAATCTTGAATGTGGTGATCATGTCTCCCCTAACTTTTCTGTTTTCCAATGAAGTGAGGTTCAATTCCCGTAGTCTCTCCTCGTAGCTCATACCTCTCAGCTCGGGTACTAGTCTGGTGGCAAACCTTTGAACCTTTTTTGAATGTGTGTGTGTGTGTGTGTGTGTGTGTGTGTGTGTGTGTACTCACCTAGTTGTACTCACCTAGTTGTGTTTGCGGGGGTTGAGCTCTGGCTCTTTGGTCCCGCCTCTCAACCGTCAATCAACAGGTGTACAGATTCATGAGCCTATCGGGCTCTGTCATATCTACACTTGAAACTGTGTATGGAGTCAGCCTCCACCACATCACTTCCTAATGCATTCCATTTGTCAACCACTCTGACACTAAAAAAGTTCTTTCTAATATCTCTGTGGCTCATTTGGGCACTCAGTTTCCACCTGTGTCCCCTTGTGCGTGTTCCCCTTGTGTTAAATAGACTGTCTTTATCTACCCTATAAATCCCCTTCAGAATATTGAATGTGGTGATCATGTCCCCCCTAACTCTTCTGTCTTCCAGCGAAGTGAGGTTTAATTCCCGTAGTCTCTCCTCGTAGCTCATACCTCTCAGCTCGGGTACTAGTCTGGTGGCAAACCTTTGAACCTTTTCCAGTTTAGTCTTATCCTTGACTAGATATGGACTCCATGCTGGGGCTGCATACTCCAGGATTGGCCTGACATATGTGGTATACAAAGTTCTGAATGATTCTTTACACAAGTTTCTGAATGCCGTTCGTATGTTGGCCAGCCTGGCATATGCCGCTGATGTTATCCGCTTGATATGTGCTGCAGGAGACAGGTCTGGCGTGATATCAACCCCCAAGTCTTTTTCCTTCTCTGACTCCTGAAGAATTTCCTCTCCCAGATGATACCTTGTATCTGGCCTCCTGCTCCCTACACCTATCTTCATTACATTACATTTGGTTGGGTTAAACTCTAACAACCATTTGTTCGACCATTCCTTCAGCTTGTCTAGGTCTTCTTGAAGCCTCAAACAGTCCTCTTCTGTTTTAATCCTTCTCATAATTTTAGCATCGTCCGCAAACATTGAGAGAAATGAATCGATACCCTCCGGGAGATCATTTACATATATCAGAAACAAGATAGGACCGAGTACAGAGCCCTGTGGGACTCCACTGGTGACTTCACGCCAATCGGAGGTCTCACCCCTCACCGTAACTCTCTGCTTCCTATTGCTTAGATACTCCCTTATCCACTGGAGCACCTTACCAGCTACACCTGCCTGTCTCTCCAGCTTATGTACCAGCCTCTTATGCGGTACTGTGTCAAAGGCTTTCCGACAATCCAAGAAAATGCAGTCCGCCCAGCCCTCTCTTTCTTGCTTAATCTGTGTCACCTGATCGTAGAATTCTATCAAGCCTGTAAGGCAAGATTTACCCTCCCTGAATCCATGTTGGCGATTTGTCACGAAGTCCCTTCTCTCCAGATGTGTTACCAGGTTTTTTCTCACGATCTTCTCCATCACCTTGCATGGTATACAAGTCAAGGACACTGGCCTGTAGTTCACACACTGTGTGTGTGTGTGTGTGTGTGTGTGTGTGTGTGTGTGTGTGTGTGTGTGTGTGTGTGTGTGTGTGTGCGTGTGTGTGTGCGTGTGTGTGTGTGTGTGTGTGTGTGTGTGTGTGTCTGTGTGTGTGTGTACTCACCTATTTGTGCTTGCGGGGGTTGAGCTTTGGCTTTTTGGTCCCGCCTCTCAACCGTCAATCAACTGATGTACAGATTCCTGAACCTACTCGGTTCTATCATATCTACACGTGAAACTCTGTATGGATTCAGCCTCCACCACATCACTTCCTAGTGCATTCCATCTGTTAACTACTCTGACACTGAAAAAGGTCTTTCTAATGTCTCTGTGGCTCCGGTACTCAGCTTCCACCTGTGTCCCCTTGTGCGTGTATCACACGTGTTAAATAATCCATCCTTGTCTACCCTGTCAACTCCCCTGAGAACTTTGTATGTGGTGATCATGTCTCCCCGAGCTCTTCTGTCTTCCAGCGACGTGAGGTGCAGTTCACGCAGCCTGTCCTCATAACTCATGCCTCTTAGTTCTGGGACTTGCCTAGTGGCATACATCTGAAATTTTCCAGCTTCGTCTTCTACTTGACTAGGTACGGGCTCCATGCGGTGGTTGCATACTCCAGGTTTGGTCTTACATATATGGTATACAAGGTTCTGAAGGAATCCTTACACAGGTTTCTGAAAGCAGTTCTGATGTTAGCCCGCCTCGCATAGGCCGCTGATGATATTCTTTTGATGTGGGCTTCAGGAGACAGGTTTTTAGTGATATCAACTCCTATATCTTACTCTGTCCGTTTCGTGAAAGACTTCATCTCCCATTCGGTATCCAGTGTCTGGCCTTCTAGTTCCTCCTCCTCCTCCTAATTTCATTACCTTACATTTACTTGGGTTGAACTTTAGTAGCCACTTGTTGGATCATTCCTTCAGCTTGTCTAGGTCATTTTGAAGCCTAATACTATTTTCATCTGTCTTGATCCTTCTCATAATATTTGCATCACCAGAAAACATTGAGAGGAATAAGACAATTCCTTCTTGGAGATCATTTACGTATATCAGAAACAGTATAGGTCCAAGGACTAAGCCCTGTGGGACTCCACTGGTGACTCCCCGCCACTCCGAGACCTCACCCATCACAGTGACGCGTTGTGTCCTGTTGTTTAGGTACTTCCTTATCCAGTGGAGTACCTTCCCTTTCACTCCTGCCTGCATCTTCATGTTGTGCACTTGTCTCTTTTGTGGTAATGTGTCAAAGGCTTTCTGGCCGTCCAGAAATATGCAGTTTACCCAGCCCTCACTCTCTAGCCTAATTTTTGTTGCCTGGTCATAGAACTAAATAAAACCTGTTAGGCATGATTTGCATCTCTGAACCCTTGCTTATCTTGTGTTACAAAGTCCTTTTACTCCAGATGATCTACTAGGTTTTTTCTCACAATCTTCTCCATCATCTTGGATGGAAAACAAGTTAGGGACACAGGCCTGTTGTTCAATGCCTCCTGCCTGTCACCCTTCTTGTATACTGGGACAACATTTTTTTTTGGTTTAATTGCTTGTAACATATAGTATGTACATGTATTGATGTATACTGGATCAGTTCTACCGATGTGCACCATTTGATATGGCTTCCTAAACCCCAGTGGATGATATGGCTTCCTAAACCCCAGTGGATGATATGGCTTCCTAAACCCCACTGGATGATATGGCTTCCTGAACCCACTAATGATATTTTGTGACACCACCATTCTGTAATATTTGTTTATAAGCATGCTTGAGCTAGTTTACGACTGCACTAGGATAGAACCTAAGGACAGCTAGTTCAGAGAGGTGGTGCAGTACAGTGCATGATGATAATGATTCACAAGAGTTGGAGTAAAGATTGTTTAAGGTGAAATAGTATGAGTTGTAGAGAACTTAGTTTTTGTTCTTTTGCTTATTTCCGGTGCCCTATGTTATAGGCCCCAGTAAACTGGTTGTTTTTATTTATTTTGTGTATCTTTCCCCTAGACTTAATTGAAGGCTTGGTGGTAATATATAGTTTTTGACCACATTATTATTATTACGAGCGATGCTGTGGAGCATGTGGGCATGACAGAGAGAAAAATTGGGTTCCTGTCTGTGATGATTGTTGATAAGTAAAATGATTACCTGCTATTCAGAATCATTATCATGCCAATCCTTTGCTCAAGATCATTCCTGTTGAAATCCTAGGGTTAGGATTATTTTTGTTACTGTATAACTCCATTGCAGTTTTGTATTTGAACACGATCGTGAGTGACATCCTTTTGTTTTTATGTGACACAGAGGTGACAAGTTGACAAGATGGTGCAAGAAGTTAGAGATTTTGCAGAAGCCATTAGTGTAGAAAATTGAGATCTTGACTAAGGGGCCATATCACCCGGATTTAAAAAATTGTTGTAGGGTATTCATAATTTATTATCCTGATACATGTGAAAGGTGCTGCACATAGGCCAAGTTTCAGCATCTCAGCCTAAATAGAGACGGAGAAAAAAAAAAAACAAAAAAAAAGACGAATTTTTCAACCATGTTCAAAAAATTTCACAGCCCACAATTGTGAACCAAAATCATTTATAAGACACTCAGCTATGACCTTACTATATAATAAAGATTTGCATGTCACATTATTATCCCAGATGTATTTAGTGCAATAATACAGATTTTATAAAAGTTTCCCAAAAACGTATGCAACAAAATGAGGTGTATCATTATTTATAAAATCAATAAATCTACGTAGATAAGAATAATGACATGCGTTTATAGAGGCGTATTTTCTACATATAATGTGCAAGTTTCATGTAAATAGAATAATAAATAAAGGCTGTGAAATTTTATCTAGTTTTAAAAGTTGGAGTTGCGTAGCGCGCTCTCAAAGTTTCTCTACCTGCGGTCACTCGTGAGTGGTGATTTACGCATTGCGGCCAGCTCGTATGGAGAGCTCGCATGCATCTAGCTGTCAATGCTTCTCTCTTGTTCGTTTGGTAAGTCATATTGCAGTACAAATAGCTAAAAATCCAAAAATAGCATGTTCTGGGAGATATTGTGTGAGCGCGTCAGCACACATCCTCTCTCCATGAGAGACACGCAGTCACTGACTGCACCACCCTCGTGTCAGACCATATGTTGTGTTGCCATATGGTTAGTTTATATTCATTTTATGCATAACATGTTATTTTCAACGCTATTACGAAAAATAAGACATCTACAACGTAAGATACCCCGCGGCGTACTCACGGCGCGAGGACCAGATTCACGAAAGTTGCAGCGGGAAATTTGACTCTAATTACGTTATTTTTCAAGATATCATTAAACGGTTTGGACCACAGTGTTGCCAGAACGTTGTAGTATTTTTCGTAATTTTTCGTAAATATTCCATTTTTCATCGGATTTTCGGGTGACATGGCCCCTAAGTCGTTTCTTATTTGTATGGGTAAGGTCCTAGAGATAGATGTTGGACCTAGAATGACTAAAAATAAATTGTTGAGAACCATTTTTTTACATCTGATAGAAGATGGTATGTTAGATGACGAGGTGTTATAGGCATACCCTGATGAGACTGAGAATGCAGCTAGTATCAGAAGGCAGGAACTAGAACTTCAGTTTAGACAAACTGAGCTCGAGCAATTTAATTGTGAAGAAAACACTAAGCTGAGGGAAGCTGAGTTAGAAGTAGCTAGACTCAGGGGAGAAGCTGAGTTAGAGGCAGCTAGACTCAGGGAAGAAGAAGAAGAAACCAAGCAGTTGTTAATTAAACAGCAGATGGCTGAGGCCCAGATTTGGCTAGAGGAGAAGAAGCTCGAAGCCGCAGCATCTGCTGGAAGTAAGGGCTCTTCTGGTATTGGTATTTATTTTTCTAGAGGGTTTGAACTACCCAAGTTTAATGAGAAGGACCCCGAATTATTTTTCCTGCACTCTGCAAAGTTAGCTACTAGTCTGAAATGGCCAGAGGTCTCTTGGTTGGCCATAATGCAGGGAAAGTTGAAAGGGAAAGCCCAGGACATTTTCGCTTCATTACCATTTGAAGATAGTTTTCACTACCCCACAGTAAAAAAAAGGATATTGCAAGCGTACGAAGTCAATGCAGAGGCACTACGACAAACGTGTGGGAACCGACCTGTGAGATTTATATTTATTTAATTTATATGAATTTATATTTACGTTAATTTATATACTTCGATAGCAATTTGTATAATGATAAGTGGACTGTATTTCTGCAATAATCTCTAAATCTCACAAATCGATCCTCTACACATTAGGGGGGTTTATTAAATTAATATATATGCAGCCAATCAAACTACAGTATTAACTACATACATTGAAAAGGTTCCTTATCTTATAGTACAGCAGGTTAGTCCACCAGGTATAACTAGGGTGTAGACACCAAATTATCCTCTTTGAGGTAGCTTCCATCTATTCGTTTGCCTTGTTCGGGTAGAATGTAGACACAGTAGTCGCTTCTGTATATATTTATTGACTGAGATAGCAAGGTATATATCTGCCTAGCCGAGGTCCTTCTACTCTGAGCCTGTGAGGATAACTGAGGCTGCTGGGAGCATGGCTGATGCTCCTCTGTCTGGCATGACGTCAGAGGCCTACTTGCCTGTGATTGGTTACATTTCAACTGACAGAATTTGAGTATAACACCGCTCGGACACGCTACCAAGTCGACGTCCCTTGTCGACAAGCTCTGGCTAGCTATATAGTTACAATGATACTGAAAGGACCTCGGTGGCATTCAATAATGGCTTACATGTGAAATTTGCATAATAAAACATTGAAAGAAGATCAGGTGTGCGTAATACTAACAACTCGGCATATATGCACCAAAAAAAAAATTCATCATAATAGGTGAAAATCATGGTAACAATTCTTTGATTAAACCAGAGTATTAAGAACATGTGTATGTCTACTGATCAGATATGAACAATACAACTCAAGGTATTGCCTAAACAAAATTATTAACATGTGTCAATGGCATGTGCTTGAAAACCATACAAAATTAAACAATTATTACATTAATGGAACAAAGTTCTGACCTAACAACCACAATTGAATTTCAAGATAGATAATGATTTTTTTTTTTTTTTTTTTTTCCGCTTCTTTTTTTTTCTGAAATAATACAATATATTTACAAGACCAATGTACAATATATATAATGTGCAATATATTTACAAGCATATACAAGACCTGGATCAAGAAGACTAACATCTGCGTGATAGCAGTCAGGATTCACTGGCCTCAATGTGGTTGCTAGAACAATAATAACTCTTATGACAAGCACTGTAAAAATACAAATGGTAGTAGACTTAACAATGGCATCTAATTTATAACAAAATAAATTTGAGAAAAACTATACATTATATATAATGGTAATAATAAGACATGTGGTAGAAATACTGCAAATGAGTTTTTTTTCCAAAACAAACAGAATAACTGCAGAGTGCAATCAATTATAAATTCTGCGGATATCTACACCTAGCTCATCCAGAGCACTATACAACTCTGGCTCTGACTGAAGGTCCGGAACAGATGAAACTTCATGTGACAAACTATCATCTTGAGAGATATCCTCGTTAACATCTAGCCAATGGACATGTGGTGAGTGCACGGTTGAAACGAGAGGTCTAGATCTAAGATTATAATTGCTAGTATGGGGTTGCTGAGCATCAAGTGGTCTGTCAACCACAGAAGGTGGTGTCCGAGTAGGAGTATCTGTCTGGGTAAGTTCATTGTCATCTTCCTCATCAGTCTCGTCAACAGTCATTTTAGCTAACTTCATGTGGTCTAAATGTTCATTTATATACTCTCCTGTTAACAAGTTCTTAAGTCTGTATTTGTTACCTTTAATAAGCTCGATTACCTTATATGGACCCAAAAATTTCTTAGTTAACTTGTACATAGGACCAGACCTGTGTTGGTTAAGTATCATTACTACAGATCCAATAGTTATTTTACTGGGTTTAGCTCGTGCATTCCTTGCTAGAGTGAACTCGGCTGTTGCTTTGGACAGTTGTTCTCGTATTTTCTTGAATACTAGTTGCATTTGTCTACGCTTCACTTGAACAAAATCATCTACGTTATATAAGGGAGTAGGAGGTACGTTAATCAATTCATTAGGGAGGATCTTATCTGTACCATAAAGAATAGCGTGAGGTGTGTCACCAGTAGAAACATTAATTGAAGAATTTATAGCACACTGAATTAAGGGTATAAAATCATCCCAATTGTTGTTATCAAAATTCAACGTGACTCTCAAGGCATCTAACACTTTCCTGTTAGTACGTTCAGCTAGTCCATTACTTGCCGGATGATAAGGCATAATGCTACATTTTTTGATGTTATATAAATCACACAAGCTAGTTAGAATACTATTACTGAATTCTGGACCATTATCTGAAAGGATTACTTTAGGCATACTATATCTACAAATTATTTGGTCATGGAATGCGCTGGCTATGGTTTCTGCTGTTTTGTTCGGGATAGGAACTAGTTCGCAAAACCGTGAAAAATTATCAACCATCACAAGCAAATGTTTGTTCCCTTTCTCTGTTTCCGCAAAATTTGTCAATAAATCCATCGATATTCGTTCCCAAGGAGCTTTAGTTGCTGGGTACACCTGAATTGGATTAGGTCCTGAAACATGTCCCTTGTGCTGTAAACAAGTTAAACATCTGTCAACATAATGAGCAATCTCCTTAGCCATTTTTGGCCAAAAATATTTCAATCGACCTTGTTGGAGTGTACGATCCTTTCCTGGATGTGCACTTGCAGGAGCATCATGGATAATTTTTAACACAGTTGGTACCAAGACAGCTGGAACAACTAACTGACAACATTTCCTCGGGGCTGTCCCTAGCTTTACTACTCTACACAGTAAATTGTCCAACATAACTAGTTCTTTCAATGGTACTGGCGGTTTATGAATCGGGCGAGTGTCTTGCTTAGTCAAAAATTTAATGACGGGTGCCCATATGGGGTCTTGTCTTTGTTCCGTTTCTACTACTGTAGCATCTAATGCTGGGTAATTTAACTGAATCGCAGCTACGTGTCGAGAAAACGCATCGGCTACAACATTTTGCTTTCCTGGAATATATCCAAATGTGGGATTGAATTCTTGAATTGTGAGCAAATATCTAGCAAACTTTCCAACTGGATTCTTATTTTTGAACAAGGGAATTAATGGTTGGTGATCTGTAAGAACATGAACTGGGTAATTATAAATTGTATCCTTGAAATGTTTAAGTGCCCAAACAACTGCCAAGGCTTCTCGTTCTGTTGCACTATAATTTTTCTCTTCTTTGGATAATGTGCGGCTAGCATAAGCTATTGCGTGATCTCTGTGACCTTCTGCTTGAAGTAATGCAGCACCTAGACCTATGTCACTAGCATCTGTAACCAACGTAAAAGGTTTAGAAAAATCTGGGTACCTAAGGACAGGTGACGAAATCAAGGCTGCTTTGAGTTTTTTGAATGATTGATCCTGGGCCTCTCCCCAAACAAAGGGTTCATCTTTTCTTTGCAACTTGTAAAGCGGAGCGGCTATAATAGAGAATCCAGCAATAAATGAGCGATAAAATCCTACACGACCTGTGAACTGTCTTACGGCTTCTGCGGTACGAGGTGTTGGAAAATCACGGGCAGCAATAATTTTTGATTCATTCAATGTAATACCTGAAGGTGTAACTGTATGACCTAGGAAATTAATCTTTTGCTTTAAAAATGAACATTTTGCAAGCTTTATTTTTAAATTAGCTTCAGCGAGCTTTGCAAGTACTTTCTCAAGGTTCTGGAAATGAGTCTGAACATCTTGCGACATGATTATGAGATCATCAAGGTAAACTAGAAGTGTACTTCCTATCAATCTACGAAATAGATTTGTCATGAGCCGTGAAAAGGTTATTGGACTACTACGCAAACCAAACGGCATTCTTTTGAAATGAAAATGACCATTGGGAGTACTAAAGGCTGTCAATTGTTTACTTTCCTCATCAAGGGGGATTTGCCAGAATCCCTGCAACAAATCTAACGTTGAGAATACTTTGTTTCGACCAATACTTTGCAACAAATCATTTAGAACTGGAAGTGGGAAACGATCAGGTATTGTTACTCTGTTAAGCTTCCGATAATCGATTACAGGTCTCCAAGTCCCATCTCGCTTTGGTACAAGAATCAATGGAGCGTTCCATGGTGAATTACTCGATTCAATTACATCACTCTGTAACATTTCTTCTACAAGTCTATCTGCTTCTGCTCTCTGAGAATGGGGAAGTCGGTAAGCTGGTACATAAATAGGCGTAGTTCCTTGTTCAAGGGGAATTTTATGTGTAATAAGAGGAGTGAGACCTAATTTTTCTCCTGGTAGAGCAACAACAGCTCTATTCTTGTTCAAAATTTTCAAAAGCTGAGCCACAGAGTCAGGAAAATCAGTAGGACTGAGGTGTTGCGCTTGCACCTCTGGCTGAGATCCCTGTTCTCCTGGTGTGAGTGTACAAACAGTATGATCCATGGAGACATCATCCACAACTCGCACCGGTAACGAGTAATGGGCAAAATCTACAACATGGGTACCAGACTGAAGATGGATATCGGCATTACTAGTGTTTGCGATAAATAGTGTGACAGTACCATCCTGCACTGTGTGCCAGGAGGGTTCAACAAATGTACCATTCACTTTACATGTTTCACTTTCCGCAATCACATCCGACAACTCAGGCACTCCCTGAACCTTAACTCTTATTCTGGTGAGAGAATGAGGGTGTAACACAGTGTCAGTAGCCGTGGAACCACTGACTTCAGAGATGGAAGCTGCCAGGCGAGCGAGACAACGAGAATCCGTTAGGGCGTCCCCTTCCAGAAAGTCCCGATACTCATTCTCCTTAACAACTGCACAACTACTATGCTTCAATCGAGTGCCTGTTTTCTCGGGTATGCTACCACGACAATGATCTGACAAACCTACGCTTGCAAGGCGGGTGTCAACAAAATTAACGTAATCTGATTGAAGGTTGAACTCGTGGCCCTGTCGATACATGCTACACAAGGGTATGACATGGTCTTTGATACTTATGTTCCAACGATGGGGAAACAATGCAATATTTTCATCAATCATGGTGTACAGACCTAAGAGAATGTCTCCAGGAAAATGAATAATGTCAACAACTAAACATGTTATAGACAATGTGACATCATTGAACTTGAGTGGGAGGTCAATTTCACCCTGAACTTTTACTTTATTTCCTGAAATACCACTTAGAAAAGGTATGTGTGACTGTTTTAAAATAGTAGGGTGCATACTTTCAATGTCTCTAAGAGCTGAGGGCTTGACAATATTAATTTTTGCACCTGAGTCAAGAAAAACTTTTAAAACTCTACCATGTACAATGGCTGATACAAGGGGACCATCACTTGAGACTGGACAAGTTACTATTTTTGACTTATGTTGTCTGGGATATCTGTGTCTTGTTTGTGTCAAATTTACTGTGGATCCGTCAACATCTACAACTGGTCTAGAGTCAGTGTCCTCCTCTGTCAAGTGTCCAAATCTATTTTGGGTAGCTACTGAATACACAGGGAGGGCACTAGGATTGGCTAGCTTGAATTGGTTAGCGGATGGCCTTGGGGGTTTCCCGACGACATGGAGTGAACATTCTGAGCTCCAGCATTCTGTGACTGAGCATTATAATTTGAAGTTGCATTATAGCTGGGCTGGGAGTTGTAATTACGAGAGTTCTGATAATGTCTTGGACGCTGTGAGCCTCACCAAGACTGACCATGGGAGTTACGAGGTGGAGATGTCCTTTGCCTAGCTCTACAATCCGCAGTGTGGTGACCAACTTGTTTATGGTACGTGCAATATGGAAGCCTAGAATGATTAGATTGATGAGGGGGCCGAGAGAATTGTCTAGGAGGTGATGATCTAGGGGCGGACCAACAGTCCCTTGCAAGGTGGTTACTCTTACCACTATGCCAACATGAGGGAGTGGATGGTTGTGGACTATGGCGTTTCGGCATTTTATGAGGCGGCGAATTTGACTGGGGGCTACGAGCATGGGTACGCTTCTGCGACCAAGAGTTTTGAGAATTTGTGGGAGGATGCTGAGAGCTTGTGACTACATTTACAGCATCAGAGGGTGGCAACAGTTGAGCACTTCGGGGAGCTAGTTTATCTGCGGCATTGTTAATAGCCTCAAATACTTCACCAATTTCATGTTTAACACCAAAATTTTGTTGCTCAACGATTGGTTTTGTATGCTCGGGGGCAAAATGCATTAAAGTACCAAATGCTATCATTTTGGCCATAGCCTCAGGGGACAGATTATTGTCTTTATCTAACCAAGTCGAATTATTCATAGCAGAAACTAAGGCATACAGATACTGATCGAGACGGCTAGTAAACGCATTAAACGATTCACCAGGCTGCATGGTGGCATTGGCAATTTTCTTGACTAACCTATATGGGTCAAGGTCTCCTTTATTAACAAAGCGACGGCGAAAGAAATCCTTAAATTCAGGCCAAGACTGGAGGCTAACAATGGCTTTCTCATCAACAACAAAACGTGCATCACCTTTGGTTGTGTCCACGGCTGACCGTGCAATTGCTAAGTATTCGGCATCAGTAGGCTTAGAAAAACGTGCAACTGTTTTCGCTTCAACCTTACTAAACCATGATTCTAATAAACGCGATTCCCCAGCAAAAAGAGGAATAGCCATTTCCTGAGCTGATCTCTGGCCATTGGGACGAGCAACTGTTCCCATTGATTCTGAAGGGGTTTCAACAGTGGTAGGCATTGTCACAGCCGTGGAAGTAATATTTGAACGCAGATTATAATTAAGTGCACCTGGCATCAGAAATAGTATACACAAAAATAAACACAAAAAATATCAACTTGGCTAAAGTAAAAATGGCAGAAATAAAATTATTAAATTGGGCTAGGCAAGAAAATAATTAAGAACAAGCAAATTGTAAACTAATTTTAGCAATCTTTCATTAAAAAATGACTGGAATTAGATGTATGTAAATTAATTAAACCAGACTAAGCACAGCAATTGAGAATATAAAAACTGGAAGTGCAATTGCAAAATTTCATTAAAAAGATTCAACACAACAAGTGGCAATGCAAGAAATATGGATGTAGCACATAAACTGGACACAGGAATGTATATAACTGCTAGAAACAATTATTTCTTACTTCTCTCGCCTTTGAATTCAGTAATGACACTAGTAACAATTAATGAATAATGGAATCATATGCAGGGAATATTGAAATGTCTCAGAGAAACTGTGGGCCTCTGGAGTACTAAACCGGCTCCAATATTTAACAAGTCACTGAAAGATTAATTCATAAGATATTTTGGATATATTTACGTTAAACCTCATTAAATCATAGCACACGATATCTTAGCTCATATTTACTTAACTCAGGGCTGCAGGATTTGCAATATAACAGTGGCCAAAACGAAAAACGGTGACCAGACGTGTGAAGAGGACCATGTGAGGGCTTGTTTACAAACTGGTGCGATGGCAGCGCTCCTGGCGGCAGTGGCGCGAAACTCAGGGACCCCACACTGTTGATGCTGGAAGTGCGAAGATAAATTCTGACGACGACGATATTACGACGATGTCGGTGGAGAAACAGGATTGGGAGGCAGGAGTTCACACAAAATGATGTAGCAGGGGCTGGTGGCGAGGTGTGAGCTTAGAGGGAGGCGAGGCGTGTGAGCCTGGGGAGGCGACACTAGTCAAACAATTGCAGTCCACCAAATATTCTCAAGGAACAATACAGTACATACGATGCTCAGTTGATAGTTGCGACGATGATTGACCACGATTTCAGTAGCTTGAACACTCACAAAGCTTAGATACTGTCAGCTTAGGTGGCGGTGGTGGTGGTGGGTGCACTAGGTGGTTCCCACGTGGTGGCGCGAGGTTCAAAAAAATGGCTGGCGCGGGAAGCTTCCTTCCTCCTCACTGATGAATGAGCGTTCTCACAGGAAAATATTGACCCTTACTTCTGAAACGTTGGCCTGGAGTAGTGGTTGATGGCAGGACCCCGGTCTGGCACAATATTTGATGCGTGGGTGGCAGGATGGCGGCTTATGGCGGTGGCGGTGGCGGCTGGAACACGAGGCGATGCTGGGTACTTGAACTTTTGTTTCCAGAAAAAATTTCTGGGTCCCACTGCTGCTACCAGTATTCGTTTGCCTTGTTCGGGTAGAATGTAGACACAGTAGTCGCTTCTGTATATATTTATTGACTGAGATAGCAAGGTATATATCTGCCTAGCCGAGGTCCTTCTACTCTGAGCCTGTGAGGATAACTGAGGCTGCTGGGAGCATGGCTGATGCTCCTCTGTCTGGCATGACGTCAGAGGCCTACTTGCCTGTGATTGGTTACATTTCAACTGACAGAATTTGAGTATAACACATCACCCAGTAACTGGTGCACAAAATCTTGCTTCCTCGTCTTGACCTGTCAAAAGGGCGCTAACTGTGAAGCCAGATACCTATATATGACAAGCTATATCAGAGAAAACACTATACATGGAACATAAAGACCTGGCTTAATTACCTTTAGTTTGAGGCGATTTCGTGATCTAACCGGCCCACCCTATATAATGACATTAATGGCCACTAATGATAGATAATGGGTTTCGGAAAGAACACTTAACTTGATATGTAGACAGCGTGTTGAAAAATGGTACACCTTTGGTTTCCATAACACTACGTCCAAGTAAATTTAACAGGAGCCGTATTTGCTCCTGTGAGCCTCTGGTCTAGTCTCAACAACAATGGCTGCCCTCCTTCCTCCCTGACGCCTGGCTTACATTGTCCAGATTTCAGAAAGTGATAGAAGGGTCACATTTACTCTACTTTAATATTGATAATTAAGTTAATTTATATAAGATGTTTTTATAATGGTAAAGTCCAAAGACTAATATATTTAAGAATAATTCCCAGCAGAATAGCTGGTGAATTATAATAGTATGTGGTGATGATATCCCGTTTTCTTTAGACGGTAATTCCACTACAAGTTACGTTTTCTATGGGTAACTTGTTTATACAATACAGCTATTATCTGTATGATTATTAAATGGTGTCGGATTTTCCGACAAAACGTTAGATGTTTAAAGCGCACACCTGATCAATCAGTCACAGATTTTGCTCGTGTAAAGAGTCTATCTTTGACAAGTGGCTAAATAGTATGAACATGCAAGATTTTGTCTCTCTTAAACAGCTTATGCTGATAGAAGAATTATTGTCTTGTCTGCCTGATAAATTGACTATGGTGTTAGCTGCAGGCAAGCGTTTGAATGAGGATGATCATGAATTAGCTATACTGGCGGAGGAACATGAGACTATTAATAGGATACCATACTGTAATTATAATATGGCACATAAAGAATTCACTTTTAGGCAGTAGTAGTAGTAGTAGGCATCCTTCAATCCCGTAAGGTTATGAAATTGTGCCCTGGGTGTCTAGTTGTTGTAGTCTAGTTGGATGCAGCGCCTGCTGTGGCTGTGAAGGCCAACCCGAGAATGACAGTCCCGACTGCAGCAAGCGCAGATAAACGCCAAACGGGCGCGTCTGACAGTGGTCGAGACCTCCTCTTAAGTCTATTAGCCTCTGCCTGCCTCTTAAGTTCATCCTCGAATTGCTGGAGTCCCTTCTGTACTTTGAATTTCCTGGCCGATCTGTCCGCAGCTGCTGCATCACAAGTGTTGATGTCGATGTTCATCTGCTTGAGGTCGCGTTCAGGCATCTTTGAAACGCAGCTGAGGTCTTCCGGGGGGTCTCCTTCCTGATGCCAGTTCTCCATACAAGAGGTCCATCGGTATGCGGCCATTGACCATGCGTGTGACATGTCCCAGCCATCGCATGCGTCTCTGCTTCAGGAGAATGAACATTGAAGGGACTCCTGTTCTCTCGAGTACTGTGTTGTTGGTGACATGGTCTTTCACGTGATGTCAAGGATGCGTCTCAGGTTCCGCATGTGAAAGGTCTCTCCTGGCGAGAGCGCAGGGTCCAGGATTCGGAGCCGTAGAGAAGTGTACTCACCACACATGCCATGTAGACTTGTGCCTTGGTGTGCACTGTCAGTTTGGCATTTTCCCAAACGCTCTTTGTGAGCCTGGCCAGTATTGTTGCGGCCTTCCCGATACGTCTGTTGAGTTCAGTGTCCAGGGAAAGGGTGTCTGAGATTGTGGAGCCCAGGTACACAAACTCGTGAACTGCCTCCAGCACATAGTCTGCTATATTTATACAGGGTAGCTCATTGACATCTTGTCTCATCACTTGTGTCTTCTTCAGGCTGATTGTCAGGCCGAATGCGGAACAAGGCTGCGGTAAAGCGGTTGAGTAGCTGCTGCAGGCCTTCTGCTGTGTGTGTGGTGATTGTTGCGTAGTCGGTGAAGAGGAACTTCTTGAGGATTCGCATCTGTACTTTTGTCTGTGCTCAATATCTGGATAGTTTATAGAGCTTTCCATCAGATCTTGTACGAAGATAGATGCCTTCTGTGGTTGTTCCAAAGGCATGCTTTACGAGGATCACGAAGATGATGCGGAATAGGGTTGGAGCAAGAACACACCCCTGTTTAACACCACTGTTGATGTTGAATGGTTTAGAAGTTGACACGTCGTACACGAATATCCCCTTCATGTCCTTGTGGAACGATTGTATCATGCTGAGTAGGGTGGGTGGGCAGCCAATTTTGGCCAAAATCTTGAAGAGTCCGTCCCCACTAACGAGGTCGAAGGCCTTTGTAAGGTCAATGAGGGCGATGTACAAGGCTTTTCTCTGCTCCCTGCACTTTTCTTGAAGCTGTCTCCGGGAGAACACCATGTCAGTGGTCGACCTCTCGGCTCGGAAACCACACGGTTACTCGGTTTACACTCTTTCGGCAAGAATCTGAACCCTGACCAAGACGACCCTGGCGAAGAGTTTGCCAACGACGCTGAGAAGGGAGATGCCACGATTGTTGTTGACATCGCTTCTGTCACCTTATTTTTGTAGAGAGTGATGATGTTTGCATCTTTCATGTCTTGTGACACCGAGCCCTCCCTCCAGCACTGGCACAGAAGTTCATGCTACTCAGTTTTAAGTGATCCACGAGTGCACTTGAGAACTTCAGGCGGAATCCAGTCGTTTCCTGGGGCTTTCCCTGAGGAAAGTGAATCCACTGCTTTCTCAACTTCTTCCACAGTTGGTTCAAAATCAAGTTCTTCCATGATGGGCAGGCATTTGATTGCATCCAAAGCCTCTACGCTGACCAAGTTCTCTCTGGAATAGAGTTCGGAGTAATGTTCCACCCATCGATTCATCTGTTGATCACGGTCTTTAATGATCTCTCCAGTGGCTGACTTCACAAGAGCCGTCCTGTTTTGTGTGGGGCCTGTTGCCTGTTTGATCCCTTCGTACATGCCTCTTATGTTGCCAACAGTGGCCGCAGTCTGGATGCTGGAACAGAGTCGAAGCCAGTAATCGTTAGCACAACGCCTCGCAGTTTGTTGAACACTACTACGGGCAGTAGGGATCCCTGTAGGTTCCTTTCTGAGGGCAGGGTCTTGTAGGATGAGAGAGTTCGTCTCTTTTCCTCTACGAGGGGTAACAGTTCCTCTGCACTGGCCTCGAACAAATGTGCTGACTTATTTTGCCTCTTACCGAAGGTGGGCATGGCAGTGTTGAAAATAGTGCCCCTGAGATGTGACCACCTCTCACTTGCGCTATCGCAGGGTAATACAAGAAGGGCATTTACCAGTGCCGCAGTGAATTCCTCCACCTTGTGAAGGTCACGGGTCTTGTTTACGTTAATGCGTGGTCTTCCCTCCTACTTTACTCTGTGGATTTTCCAGGGCTGGAATTTTACTTTGCAAACGACAAGAGAGTGGTCGGTGTCACAATCTGCGCTCTGGAAGATGCGGGTCAGTTTGACGTTTCTCAGATTGCTATGTCCCGTAAGCACCAGGTCGAGTTGATGCCAATGCTTAGACCTGGGATGTCTCCAGGAAACCGTATGCTGGGGCTTGGTGTCGAAGAAGGAATTGGTGATGCAGAGATCATGACGGCAGCAGAACTTCAGGAGGCGCTGCCCACTCTCATTCATCTTCCCAAATCCAAACTGGCCCAGGCAGGAAGGCCAAGAGCTGTGATCAGAACCAACTCTTGCATTAAAATCTCCCAGGAAAAAGACTGTCTCTTGTTGAGGTATGTCTCTGAGAGTTAGGCCGAGGTCATCATAGAACTCGTCCTTCGCTTCGGTGGAGGAGGTCAGTGTTGGTGCATTGGCATTGATGAAGCTGACCATTCCTGCTGCTGTATGAAGCTGAAGTTTGATGATCCTTGCAGACCCCTCCGTGGGTGGTACTATGGACCCTAACAACCTGTTCCTGATGGCAAAGCCAACGTCATGCTCCCTTACCTCTTCTGGTGGTTTGCCCTGCCAGAAGAAGGTAAAGTCCTTCTCCCGTATGCTGCCGGTCGTGGGCAAACGTGTCTCCTGCAGGGCGGCTATGTCCATCTGGAGCCTGCGCAGTTCATTGTTGATCACAGCTGTCTTGCGGGCGTCGTTCACTTCCAGTAGATCTTCCGAGAGACCCTGGTGTCATGGTCCTTACATTCCATGTGCCCAATGTGAGAGCTGGGTGGCTCTCAAACTGCCCAGCTTGAGGCGGGCAGTAGCTGTCCTATGAAATCGGATAATTTCTCCCACCAACGGAAGCAACCCCTGGCGCCTCACTACACCAACTGAGTTGTAGGCTTATCACCGGTAACTGTCGCTTCCCGTGTTCAGCCATCGCCAAGGCGATGCTGGAGTGTCCTCTCCAGGGCACAGGCCTGGGCAGTAATTATGGAGAATCAGCTGTTGCCCATGCAGCAGATCCAGCCTCTCCACGCCACCGATGTGATCCAAGGGAAGGGCAGGCGCCGATACACTTGGCACCAGTGTCGTCTCAGGAGTTGCCAGAATGTAGTTGTAAACAGCTGCAAACTGCCTTAGGGACCACGACTCCGGATTTTTCCTCAGGGTTAACTCCCGAAATCTTTCCCATGAGTGGGGTTTAGCCGCAAGATAGCAGAGGTTTGAATTTGGGGTTTTCCTTCCCCTAGATGAGCTGCCTTTCCAGGCTAACGGTTAGAGTCCCATCTGCCCGAAGCAACTCGTTTTAAGGTGCCAAAGACCCGCCTTCGCCCCTTCCTCTGTTGTTAGAAGCAGTTCCGCCAGCTCTAAAGGCTAAGCCACACATGCAGGCCAGGAGCTGGACTTGGTTGTCAGTGGCTATTTGAGATGCATGCCTTCAGGAGCACTTTACAGGCTGTGGGAGCTTATCTCCTCAATCCTTCCACCCGGCTATAACAACTATTGGAACCTGGCAGTTTTAGGAAGTATAGTTCTGATAAGCCACCCAGTTGTCATCATAATGCCAGATGTGCTCTTACAGCCAGGGTAGGCCAGGTATCTTGTAAATCGAAGGATACTGTTAACACTAGTTGAGCCACATCAGGTTCGGAAGGTTCGTCAGATGTTAAACAATGTGGTTATTGCCACAAAAGAGGACATGTTGCCCGTTATTGTTTTCAATTGCATCCAGAATTAAGACCTATACCTAATGCCTTGAATGTGAGTAAAAGAAGGCAAGGGAATTATAATTCTGAAATTTTGTGTAAGGTCAAGCCACAGTGGTTCGCTGGTTTCGCTCCTTTTATGATTAAGGCCAAAATGATTGGAGTTGTGGATAAGTGGGTTCCTGTAGTCATGTTTAGGGACACTGGGGAGGAACAATCTTCGATTACTTCTCGTATGTTGTTCCAGGTCAAGAAAATTGACCTGGAAGATGTAATGCTTTTACAGGATATAGCAGGAGCAATTCAACGTGTTCCACTTATGCAAGCATTCGTTAAGTCCTCCTCCTCCTCCTCAAATCTTCCTATACGCATAATCTACGTATTGTAGGTGTGGGTAATACTTTGCCAATACCTGGAGTCGACATCATCCTAGGGAATGACATTGCTGGTAACTTGAGAAACAGTCATCTCCCCATAATGGTTGCAGATCCAGGTCGAGTTGTCTCAGAAGTGAGTGAGATTACTCCCATAGTAATCTCGTTCCCGTATGTGCCGTCACCAGATATCAAGATCCTAAGCCCAAACGTTACAATGTTGATGTTGATGATGGAAATGATGCTAATGATGGAAACGATATTTCCAAACTTACAACCGGAGGGATGGCTGGAAAACCTCCAAAGACAGAACCGGAAATCAACTTAGCAGATACTTTTTTAGCCCACTTGGTTGAGGTTAGTGCAGGTGAGTAAGTGTTGCCATGTAATAAAGGTGTCCCCCCTGTTACTACCTCTTCTTCTTTTTCTAATGTTGAATCCCACACTTGGTGGGATTCAGTTGGTGGCCCAACTTCAAAAGAGTGAAACTAGTTTGCATGTATGTTTTTCTGAAGTTGTTCCAGAGGAGGATGCTTTGGCTGATGATGTTGGATACTTCCTCTGCTGATGAGACGATGGAGATCTAAGATATCTTCCTCTTCAGAGGACAGTGAGAGTGTTACTCAGCTTGTAGTCCCCAAAGCATACCGAGAACAAGTCCTTGCAGCTGCTCATGACGATCCTTTAACTGGTCACCAAGGGGTCAATCGAATGTTGTTCCAGGTAACAAAGTACTTTTATTGGCCCAAACTTAAAAGGGCTATTGTCAGATATTGTAGACAGTGTGTAACCTGTCAAGTGGTGGGGAAACCCAACCAACTGTACCTAGAGCTCCCCTTCATTCAATTGTCTTTCCTCGTTAACCTTTTTCTCACATCTTAGTTGATTGTGTAGGCCCTTTAAGTCGGACCAAGTCAGGTCATGTATATATGTTAACCATTAATGTGCAACTACAAGATTCCCAGAAGCATACCCAGTACGTAATATCCGGGATAAGACAGTCATCCATCACATTTTTAAATTTTTCACTTTGTTTGGACAAAGATTGTCTTTGTTTGTACATTCAGTCGAACAATGGGAGTAACTTTTGTTCAGTTGGGTTCCAACAATTTTGTCGATGGTGCAATATAAAGCATCAGCGTTCCAGAACGTACCTACTGCTGATAACCAAGTTTCCGTTCCAATATTCAAAAATAATAACTAATGACAGTTTGTTGACCAATATGGAGACGAAAAATGGTTTTCTGAAACTTCTTCAAACTTTTAAGTTTTATTTATTTAATCTACATCGTTAATGAGCCATCTTTTCATAACTGATTAACAACTTAACATTAACACAAATAAATAAAAACAATTAATTTTATTATTTATGAAATTTTAGGTTTTCAAATATGCTTTAAAAATACAGTATTATATTTCAATAATTGTTCATTTAGTGTTAGTATGGTCCATTAATAACATATGACCTTCCTTTTTTACAATAGCAAATAAATATATGTGGATTCAAAATGTTGACCAATTTCGTTCAAATTTTACATACTTTGTAACGTGTACACATTCTCCAAGATGTAGAAGCTATAACAAAATAAAAGTATAAGCAAAGAAAATATAAATAACAAAAACGAAACCAACCCCACAAAAAAAATTGTTGGACATTGAGAGAAATAACAGATATTGGCATTGGGCAATAAATTGATATGATATATAACAAAATACAGCATAATAACATACTAATTATTATTTGTGTTATTATGAATTACCAAGAAGAAGGAAGAGTGATAATTATTATTTGATTATATTATTATTATAATAATTATTCTAATAATAATTGATGTATTTAATAATTATCACTCTTGCTTTAGCTTTGTCTTGAAGGAAGCCAGCCTCGGGTGAAAGAGGGCTGTGACGATCTCTGCCTGGAACCCGTAAGTGCGTGACTGAGACGTCCACCTACTGGGGCTCGTGCGGCCCAGGCTCTGCTTCAGGAGGCTGGGGTCGTTCTTGCCCATAATGGGGTTGTTGTTCTCCGGCCCCGACTACGGCTGTCTCCGGGTTTGGAGATCCCTTGCGTTCTTTCACCAACTTTGAGGTCAACTTCGGAGCTCACAGTTTCTGCGACGGCACTGGAATCAATCGTATTGGTGTTTGCCTTTCCATTGGAGACTTTCGGCACCGTAGAGAGGGGGGACCTGCTGTTTCGGTAGCAGCTTCTCCTCCGTATGAACCTACATTGGCTTTGCGGCCTGGAGGGGCCACTCGAGACCGACAACCAGAGCGCAACTCCATAGTTTCCTGAGACTGATGGATGTCTACTACTATTATGAATTACTCAGTAATGCTAGAAAGGCACCAGCTGCATATCCACTTTGTGGATCCTCCTTACTACTATTCTTCTTTGTGCATTGGACAGGTGCTTTCATCTCTTTATCATTGCATTATCCTTCAATTCTAGTTAATAGGAGCTGTTCTTATCATCAGCACTTTTTTTATTCATATGAATTCCATTTCTTAGGATATTGGGATGAAAGTTTCACGGTGCTGATGCCAAATAATTGGAGAATTGCGTAACTTTTTAAATAATTTATCATGTCACTCAGAAATCACAATTGCGTGATGCATCAAATGAACAAATCCACATGGGGGAGTTGTGTAAAACCCTGGTTTGTGCCTCGGAGAGGCTGCAGGATCCAGTAAGTTCAGTAAAACTTCGGTTTCAACTCCTTTTGACCATGTCGTAGCTCAGTCGATTAAGGCAGCGTCTGGGATGCACCTCGGACGCAGGTTCGAATCCTCGTCACGGCCCTTGTGGATTTGTTAATTTATCATATAATTCGTATATTTTTCCTTTTCCAGCCCCTTCTGAGCTATTATTTAGACCAGTGCTATTCAACCTGGGTGGACATACCACCTTATAGTGGACGAGATTAAGTGTGGGGTGGACAACTGTCTAAGGGTAGACTACTAGGTGGACGAGATCCTCACCTGCACGTTTCTCTATAATATACAAGAGACTCTCTCTTTCTCTCTCTCCTATATTTCTTAAAATTCATATTACAAATACATATTTACCTATTATAACATCGAGGTTGCCACCTCACCTACACGCACGACCTCGATAGTACAACCACACGAGGGACTGTCTCACTATTGGTTGTCACTATTGGTTATTGACTGTCACTATTGGTTATTGGCTCAGCAATGCATGTGTGTTGCTGAGCCTTAGCAACCTTTCCCTGTCCCCACGTCCTCCCCCACCATCTCCAATGCCCCTGTCCCCTCGTCCTCTCCACCATCCCCCACTTCTCTGTTCACTTGTCCTCTCCACCATTTGGTGGAGAGGACAGAAACAATGGGAGCCGGTCGGCCGAGCAGACAGCACACTGGACTTGTGATCCTGTGGTCCTGGGTTCGATCCCAGGCGCCGGCGAGAAACAATGGGCAGAGTTTCTTTCACCCTATGCCCCTGTTACCTAGCAGTAAAATAGATACCTGGGTGTTAGTCAGCTGTCACAGGCTGCTTCTTGGGGGTGGAGGCCTGGTCGAGGACCGGACCGCGGGAACACTAAAAAGCCCCGAAATCATCTCAAGATAACCTTAAGATAACCATTCTCCAATTCCCCGTTCCTTCGTCCCCAACATCCTCCACTCCCCCGTCCCCTCATCTTCCCCACTTTTACCCTGACAGCCCTTCGGCCTCCCCATTTTTACCCCCAGCCCCGTTCCCTCGTACTCCCCCACCATCCCCCACTCTCGTCCCTTCGTCTTCCCTACAATTCCCCTCCCCTGTCCCTTTGTCCTCCCCATCATGCCCCACTCCACCGTCAAGTCATCCTCCTAACTATTCCCCACTCCACCGACCCCCTCTTCCTCCCCACCTTCTCCCATTACCCCAGTCCCCTCATCCTCCCTACCGTTCCCCCTCTCCCCCCCCCCCGTCCCCTTGTCCTCCTCACCATTCCCCATTCCCCTGTCCCCTCCACCATTCCATATTCCCCTAGTCCCCTCGTCTCCATCATCCCACACTCCCCCGTCCCCTCGTCCTCCTCACAATTACTCCCTCCCCTGTCACCTCGTCCGCCCCTCCATTCCCCACTCCAGTCCTCTCTTTCACCTTTCCCCACTACCTTGTCTGATGCATTCCTAAATGATCTGATGTTTCAATCAAATAATTGCAAACATCAAATGATCTGATGTTCCCATCACTGAAATATAAGAAAAATAGTTACAAAAAAAATAAAAACAATGAAAACTGAAAAAATAAACAATACTCGCAAAGTGAACAGTATAGTAAACAACACAGCTCTTTCCAATGCAATGTCACTCAAAATAATTAAATCAAATCGATAATAAATGGAAATCTATGAAAATTCAATATGTCAATGTAATCGAAATCATTGAAATGGAATTGTAACATATTTAGTATAGTGTGTGTTGCTCTTATGTGCGACAGATGGTGCTGTTTCTTACAAAAAAAGATACCTGTTTTTACCTGTCACAGGTGTGGCATTTATAATTAAATGATGGTAAACAACATAGCTCAATTCCATCGCAATGTCACACAAAATAATTAATTCAAAATGAAAATAAATCGAAATCTATGAAAATTCTATTTATCAATGCAATTGGAAACATTGAAATGGAATTGTAACAAATTTAGTAAAGTGTGTGTTTCTATTACGTGCAACAGATGGCACTGTTTTTTTTTAAAAAAGCATGATTTTACCTGTTACAGGTGTGGCATCTATATAGTAGGTACATAAAAATATGTGTGTGTTCGAATGCAATGTTGTGTCAAAATTTAAAGCAATCGGTGAAGAACTTTTGGAGATTACAGCGTGTATTGCTTTTATGTCAAACAGATGGCATTGTTTATCAAAACATGCATGTTTTTCCTGTCACAGGTGAGGCATGTATGTAGTAGGTATATAAAAAGACTCACCTTTTCAAATTCAACGTTGTATCAAAATTTCAAAGCAATCTGTAAAGAGGTTTTGAAGATTTCCCTCACATGAAAACACAGTTTTTCCGAAAAGCATGTTTTTCCCGTCACAGATGTGACATCTTTTTTTTTTTTGAGATATATACAAGAGTCGTTACATTCTTGTACAGCCACTAGTACGCGTAGCGTTTCGGGCAAGTCCTTAATCCTATGGTCCCTGGAATACGATCCCCTGCCGCGAAGAATCGTTTTTTCATCCAAGTACACATTTTACTGTTGCGTTAAACAGAGGCTTACAAACAAATTGCGCCCAGTAAATCCTCCCCGGCCAGGAGAGGATTGACATAGCGCTCGCGGAACGCCAGGCGAGTGTCTTACCACTACACCACGGAGACTGTTAAATATAATATAATATGTAATATATAATATGTATAATATATAATATGTAATATATATAATATATAATATGTATAATATAATATAATATATGTATGCCTATCCCTTCCGAGGCTAACCTACTTTCTGAGGTGCGCCCCATCTTACAACAACCCAAAGCTTGACGAGTATGACCTCCTACTGAAGACCATGCTGGAAAAAGTTGTTAACCTCTCTCTCAACGAATGCCAGTGGAAACAAGCCACTCTTCCTGTCAGGCTCGGTGGCTTGGGTGTCCGCACCGCCACCCAAATTGCTGTCCCAGCCTTCCTGTCTTCCTCCTCAGCATCAGATGACCTGGTTAAGGAAATTCTACCTGACACCCTGAGTGATGTAGCGGGGATACAGGACCCCCACTACACGGAATGCGACACGAAATGGGGTGCCATGACAGACCCAGCACTCAGACCAGCCATGCCGAAAGCCAAGAAACAATCCAGTTGGGACAGCCCCATTGTAGACAAAGAAGCCACAGCTTTGCTGGAGGCAGCAACAACCCCCAGTGATCGTGCACGCCTCACAGCTGTGCAGGCTCCCCATGCAGGGGACTTCCTTCTAGCAGTCCCTATGTCTGCGACAGGCACACGTCTTGATCCGCAGGAGCTCCGTATTGCAGTCGCTCTCCGCCTTGCTGCCCCTATCCACACTGTTCACAGGTGTATTTGCGGTGAGGCAGATGCTGACGAATATGGATTGCATGGCCTGCACTGTGGAAAATCGGGTGGTTGGCACACTAGACACGACGAAGTCAACGACATCATTAAAAGAAGCCTTGCCTCTGCTCAGTGTCCAGCGGAGAGAGAGCCCCGCAACCTACTGAACCGTGACTCTGTTAGCTTTGCCGGCCGACCAGACGGAATCACACTGCGTCCGTGGAAGGGTGGCAGGCAGTTAGCATGGGACTATACTTGCGTATCCACCCTGGCAACGACATACATCACCCTCTCTGCTGGCACGGCAGGAGCCGCAGCGACACACAGAGAAAAACAAAAGTCAGTCAAGTACAGGCAATTAGATCAAAGGTACAACTTCGTTCCAATAGGGTCTGAGACCCTAGGCCCATGGGGTGAGAGTGCAAGAAGGTTTCTTAAGGATCTTGGTTCCAAGCTCATTGACACCACAAGAGACCCTAGAGCAGCAAGTTTTCTCTTTCAGCGCCTCAGTGTCGCGATCCAGAGGGGAAATGCCCGCTGCATCCTAGGTTCCTGCCCGGCGTCGGAGGAGTTCGAGGAAATCTACAGCCTCTAGGAAGCGAACTTTTTCTTGTGTCCTCTTAATGTTCATTTTTTGTATAAAATCAGATATGTAACTGTATAACCTTGCATAATAAAGTGTACATCATAATAAAAAAAAAGGGGGTGGTAGGAGAAGTGAACACTCTTTCGTATTCAGAGTTAAATGTCAAGTTTTTCCCTGAGTGCTCTGTGTTCCCTTCTCTGAGGCTGTGGGTCCCTATAATTGCACCAGTGGTGGTACCCCCCCCATATATGTATGTATAATATAATATAATATATGTATGTAAACATCAATATAATATGTATATAAAAACTAACTCGGATGGAACGTTGTGCGAAAATTTCAAAGTAATCGATAAAGAACTCTTGGAGATTAGCGATTTTAAACAAACGAACATTTCCATTTTTATTTATATAGACTAGCAGTACCCTGCCACGTGTTGCTGTGGCTCAGCAACGCATGTGCATTACTGAGCCACAGCAACTTCAGTAAAGGAAAATGCGTCTAAATGGCATACTTAATGTTATCTTGTGTATATTGATCCTCTTAGTTAGAGACGAGGTGTGTAAATATATGGATGAATATGTAAAAGTTAAAAAAATAGGAGAGACTGCTTTTTTCTGTTTACATAGTCATAGAAATGAGATATGAAACATAGATTTTAAATATTAAAAACGTGAGATTTTTAATGAAACTTTTTCAGGGTGGGAGTGGACAACTTCTACTTAATCACCACTAGGGGTTGACAACATTAAAAAAGGTTGAAGACCACTGATTTAGACCAAAGCTGAAGTGGTAATAAGTGCAACAAAACATTATAACAGTTTAGTGCAGATTGTTACATTATTGTCTTGCTACCCACGAACTAACAGTCTGTGTTGACAGACACCAGCAGCAATATTTAAGAGTGCTACATTTTCATATAATTAGCCTATATACTTGACTAACTGTAAAGCCTGACAATTTATGTCAGCAGATGCTGAGAGTGGGAGACGGTGTGGTCAGCAGAGCTGGGTGGATATTTAATGCACTCGTATACCTCCTTCATATCAAGTTAAGTCAACAGAAACAAATGCCCAACAAACTTCGGCTTAAGTATGGAATGAGTGACGTCATTAGTTCATCTCTTCAACTGGTGACGAAGGATTACAAACTGTGATGGCAACAACATTTTGCTTTCCTGGAATATAACCAAATGTGGGATTAAATTCTTGAATTATGAGCAAATATCTAGCAAACTTTCCAACTGGATTCTTATTTTTGAACAAGGGAATTAATGGTTGGTGATCTGTAAGAACATGAACTGGGTAATTATAAATTGTATCCCTGAAATATTTAAGTGCCCAGACAACTGCCAAGGCTTCTCATTGTTTTGCTTCTCACCAGTGCAAAAAGAAAGAAACTCTACCTTCATTTAAACTTTTGACCCAAACTCAATTACGGGCTCACTATAGCCCGTGCTACATGGAAATTTTGTTCTGAGTAGGTGAATCTAAAACAAAACAACATATCCTCGCCAACATTTTAGAAAAAAACAGGAGTTTAAGAACACTGGTCCGTATTCTCCATTGGCTTTAGGGATAGGGATGGTCATAGTATTTTTTAATTTACTAAGAATTCTACTCTCTTTATAACTATTATTTAAAGAGGTCTAACAGTGAGCTTTTCTATATAACGGCTAAAGTAGTTTCATTAAGTATTTCAAAGTTACCCTGTCCTCCCTAGGATTGGGTAATCTTCAACACCTAACATTTAGGGGTGTTCGATTTCCCAATTTTAATCGCCATTATTAGTTTACCTTAGGGTAATATTTGTGCAAGTGCAGACGATGAGTCACAATAACGTGGCTGAAGATATGCATTTATTTTATATATTTATTTATTCATATATGTTCAAGAAGGTACATTGGATTTATGGGAGTGCATAGGATTGATATTTTACGTTCTTGTAAAGCCACTAACACACATAGCGCTTCGGGCAGGTCTCTAATCTAACAGATAATTTTAAGTAGGTAATGTTAACAGATACATTGTAATAAAATTTGAGGAACATTAATAGGTAATGATGACCACACATACTGTACCTATGTTTGGTCATGATGACCACACATACTGTACCAATGTTTGGTCATGATGACCAAACATACTGTACCTATGTTTGGTCATGATGACCAAACATACTGTACCTATGTTTGGTCATGATGACCAAACATACTGTACCTATGTTTGGTCATGATGACCAAACATACTGTACCTATGTTTGGTCATGATGACCAAACATACTGTACCTATGTTTGGTCATGATGACCAAACATACTGTACCTATGTTTGGTCATGATGACCAAACCAAAAATGAAGAAACGACGACGTTTCGGTCCGTCCTGGACCATTATCAAGTCGTGAACACACAACTTGATAATAGTCCAGGACGGACTGAAACGTCGTCGTTACTTCGTTTTCTGATGTGTGGTTTGGACATCATCTGTACAAGTGACATCACTGTTACCTGCTGTAAATATAAAGTCCTTTCTTAGATCTTTCCAAGAATCTAATTACTTTCTCGATATAGCAGGCGTTATATCAAGCGCGGAAATGTGTAGTGTACCTCTATCCCTATATACTCTAGGGGGAGTATATAAGCCACACCTTCAAGCGTAATTAGTCAGTAGTGAGTAAGACTGTGTCTGGAAACATTAGGTGCGAACAGAATTCTATCAGTGACTCTTCCGTTTGATAGTCTGCCGTCTGCGACCGCCTTTACCCCATCGGTACCCAGGTAAGCCATTGAGTGTTATGAGTGCATGAACCAATATACATTTCATCGTCTGAGAATACCCCTCAGACGAGGAGAATGACTGTAGGCAGTAAGAAAGTTAATTTTTCTGTCCATTGGAGATGGACAGAAAGAGTTGGAGGGCTTCTGGATTCGGCTTGAGTTTCCTTGGCCTTTCTATTGCAACTTGAAATCAATTTTCCTTTTTGTTGCTAGAAAATGCAGTACTAGAACGCGTGTTATAGAAGCTCTTCTGTAGTTCAGACGAACATGTTAAAGTAGTTAATTTATTGTTACAACCTACATTTAATAAAGCCACTAATAGACGAACTCTATATAGTGTTAAGTTAGGCTGTATTAGATATTGGTTAAATTACTTTGGAAAAGATTAGGATGGTTGTATATATATAAAAGCTTGGGGTCTAATTAGCTTTGGGTCTAATTACCCAAAGTTTCCTATCATTACATAAGTAATAAAGAAATTTTATATGTTTACGTGTTATAATGTTGGTGCTAAATGTTGGTCATGACAAAATCATATTTTTACTCTGAAATAATATATTATAACGAAATTAGACGAAAATGAAGGCAGGTATAACTTCCATAGGAAGTTGACGATCCAAGCGACAATTTTGTTAAGTGACTTATCCAAGAAATATTGTTGCCTAGAGAGTGTTTGCTGGCATATCAGTCTCCTGTACTTGACTTAACCAAATATAACTTCCAGGCAACAATATATCTTTGATAAGTTGCTCTACAACATAGCCCGTGCTACATGGACACTTCGTTCTGAGTAGCTAAATCTAAAACAACAACAACATCCACAACATTGTCACTTGGGTCGTCGAATTCGTATGGCGTCGCCTGCTACTTGGTGTTGTCAAATTTTAAAATTGTGTCTGATTTTATAAAATAAACAACAATATCGTCATATTATTTCAGAGTAAAAATGTTTTTTTCATGTTCTACATTCAACACCAACATTATAGTAAGTAAATATATCATTCAAGTTCAAGTATTATTATTATGTATGAGAAAAAATACATCTCAAAGGGATAGAGTAGCTTAGGCTATATCTACCTCCCTCTACTTCAAGTCCCTCAAGGCCGGGACTAACAAATTCAGTGAGTACAAATACACAAATCACAATACAAGAATCCCATTTAACATTGCAGGTTAATACAGTAAGCACAGCATATAAGTGTTACACTCCTGGGGCAAAATTCTTGTAGCTCCTAAGTATTCTGTCTGTCATACCATTATCACACATCCAAACAATCTGATGTGGTACACTACTTATTTCCTAATTTCTACAGTTGTCAAAAAGTTGACTCTTATACATAATGTTCTACAGTGTGATTGATGATTGATAAAGATTAAGCCACCCAAAAGGTGGCACGGGCATGAATAGCCCGTAAGTGGTGGCCCTTTTGAGCCATTACCAGCATAGATGATACTGGAGATCTGTGGAAGTGCGACTGCACCCTGCGTGACGGGAGATGTCTCCGGTGTCTACGGTGTGGGCGTGCGGCATATTACATAATATACACTCCTTATCTTTTTCACTGACATCAACACCGTATTGCCAGATATATTTGTATCCTAATCTTAATTTTATGTAAATTGATTCCTTCCAAGTAGACTTTCCTCTACCATAGGTGAAGGACGAATTTGTATTTAACTACCTCATTCAACAGATGAAATTGAAATAAGTTTATTGAGGTAAAATACACACAAAGGGATGGGGTAGCTCAAGCTATTCTCATTCAAGATTATTCCCACATGTGAAGGGATCCACGTGAATCTTACTTTATACCCATTTATTTCTAATTTCTTAACATTCTCTCTACACTCTATCACAATATTCTGGTAAACTGGGCATCTGCTATTTAAAGACTCTAACGCTCCTCTACTGTCAGTAAAGAAGCGGGCATTTTTACCACATTTGACTACTTCCTGTAATCCTGCTAATACGTCTTGGAGTTCAGCCTGCGTTGAAGAGACATTATCAGTTAAGCGGCGTCCAATAACAGTATCTACACTGCCGATGTCAGATTGATTGATGAAGATTAAGCCACCCAAAAGGTGGCACGGGCATGAATAGCCCGTAAGTGCCATTACCAGTATCAAGAGCTGATACTGGAGATCTGTGGAGGTGCGACTGCACCCTGCGTGACGGGAGATGTTTTTCCCGAGTGCTGATATCGGTGTACTCCCTGATTAAGACTCCACATCCTTCCTTCCCTTCCCTAGCTACTGACCCATCACAATATACATGTAGAGTGTTTTCTGTAGGTAATTTTCTACTTATAAAATCATATGGTTCCTTCAGCTCTCCTCTCTCATACATACTTTTTTTCTTTTGCAAGGGAATAATTACATCAACATTACAATCCTCCCATGATGGTATGAATTGTCACTTAGGCACAGTAATTCATTTTGTAATAACATTATACTTTATAACATAAGAGCATAAGGTACTCATATATGCTCTCTTCTTTATCATACATTGTTCATTACTTCCCGCCTTTCGAATTGAGAGGATTAATGAATTAGCCCCTCCGCCTCTCATTAATCTAATGGTAGAGGCTACATTTATCTCTGGAATTCTATCCCCAAAACTCTTCAGATTCAATTCCATCCTCATTATCTCAATCATAGCATTTCTTGGGCATCCCAAGATAAATCTCATGACTTCATTTTGTACCTTCTCCAAGTTTTCCATCCTACCTTTACCAAAACAAGAAATGACAGGTGCAAAAAATATCATATTTTACTTACGTTTACTTATGTAATATCATATATTACTTACGTTATGCTAGAAAGCTTTGCATAGCTTTGGGTAATTAGATGGACCGGGTTTTAAGTTCTGTTGGCAAGTTGTTTTGTGTACGATGTAACTTTTATCCTTCTTGTAGTATCTAAGAGGATCTACAAAGACAAGCTGATAATATCACACACTTCACACGAAGTGTGAAGCGAAGAATTAATGGCCTTATTGCATTGTTGTTGCTGTTGAAGATTTACTATCTAAATAGGTGGTACGGGCATGAATAGCCCACAGGTGGTAGAGTTTTTAAGTGAATGTGATCTTTGGTGGTGTAACATCTTGAAGTTTCTCTGGGTCAATTGATTGATTGATGAAGCTTAAGCCACCTGTGACGATAATCTCCTTCAAGAGATTGAGCCTGCTCTTCCCTCCATAATTACGTCGTCGAAATTATATAAAACGACTATGGAAGACATGTCCAACAACAACAACAACACCAGCAAGGCTTGCCAGGGTGAGCAAAACGTATGCAGCCAGCCACCTGTTCGTACTCAAACCACCAAACTACATGTTGATCGCTACCGGCTCCGCTGATTGGTCGCCGGTCTGGCTGCACCTGCACTCGCCCCCCCTTACTACTTGATGTCTGGGGTCGCCCCAACCCCAGACTCAGAATGTTCAGTGCTCTCGTTGTCACCACTCCTCCCAGCTAGACGCTAGCGTGTACTGAGAGAAGTGGTGGCTTAAAGCCAATATTCCAACACCTCCCATTTACTTTGTATTGCACTTCTTGTTATTTTGCCTTAACGTAACTTTTCATTGTGTCATCTAATTATTCTTATTATTTTGATTGATTAATTTTATTATAAGAATTTGTTTGTGCATTTTATTCATGTTTTGATTTAATTAACGTAATTAAAATTTCATTGTTAAAGTTTACTTGTGTTTTGTGTGTCTTCTCCTTACCTTACCACAGACGAAGTTCCAGTTTTCTATTTTTTTTTATAACTATGTGACGAGGCCATACCCCTAGCCTTAAACAGCCGAACACCAACGCGTTACCGTCACAAGTTATATGGGGGCCTGTCCTAGGAGCTTCACTCAGGTACTGGTGCCAAGTGGTAATTTATGGTAAGCGTATTTAACTTTGTTAACATAGCTTTACTATTTTTCATTCAATTTCATTTTTTATAAGGTGCGGTGTATTGTGCATTACGAGAGTAACATATAGTGAAGGTGAGACAACTTTGGATTACGTGGTGACTGTAGGCCGCAGTCATACTCTTAATTGGTCATCTCTCCCTCCGTGTTATTACTCGTATTTACCATCTATGTCCCTTGAATATTTCTCATTCTGACAGATCATCATATTGGTACCCTGGTACTGTGGTCTGCCCCGGGTCAAGAGTACCCAATCTTCTGCAATCTGACTGTAGGAGGACAAAGAGGGCCATAGTTCCTCTAGCTCGAACTTTAGTTGCTGAATTGGGACCTCAGCAGCAGTTCTCGTCACCAGTTGACACCTCGCACCCCTACACGTCAGTCAGAGATGATGATACATACAACGGTAGGGAATTAGCTTATTTTTTCAGAGCACAAAAGTTCGCTAATTCTGTAAGTATCATATTAAATTCAGTGGGAAAAACTTGCTTTATGTCCTATAGAGACTTGGCAAGGTATGCCTACATCCTTGGACTACCAATTTTACTTTTGAAGCATTCAACTGTTTCATTTGTTTTCGAAACTTTGTTTCATTTGTTAGTAGGATTTTCTTGCCCTTATTCTCTTACATGAGTACCGGGTACAAGATTTCCTGCGCCCTTGATTTAATTTAATCATTTAATATCTTTCACTTAACGTTAATTGTTAAAGATCACACAGGATAGGTACCAGTTGCCACGTTGTCCTGTTTCTGACATTTCACTATTGAATATTCGTGTACCTTTATTTGCTAATTTCACCATGTTTCGTCTCCAAACTTTCCGTGCAAATCCAGCAGGTGAAATAGGGACTTTAAGTCGTGCCAAGAGGACTGAATTACAAACTCTTGCACATGAGTATCAACTAGAAGTTCCCTACCAAGCCAACAAAAATGACCTACACAACCTGTTGCTGGATTACTATTTAGAGCAAGGTAAGATAGACTCTGAAACTCATGAAACTTACTATATTGCAGAGAAAACTGACTTGGCAACGATGAAACTTAAACTAGAGCTGGCCAAGATTGAACGTGAGCAGCAAAGAGAAGCAGCTGCCATACGAAGAGACGAACAAGAACGCGAAGCTGCTTTGAGGAGAGACGAACAAGAACGTGAAGCTGCCTTGAGGAGAGAAGAACACGAACGTGGACTCGCCCTCCACGAACGTGAGGTCGCCTTGCTCCATGAACGTGAGAGAGTACAGCTTGAAACAAAACAACGCGAGTTGGAAATACAACGCGAACATGACACGCAACAAGCGACTCTGGCTCTAGAGTGTCGTCAACGCGAAATCGCCTTGGAAACTTCACACTTTACTCAACGCCAGCAAGCTACTGCCAATCTTCCCGTCAGTTTTAATATATCACATGCAAGTAAGTTAATGCCATCCTTTGTAGAAGCAGAAGTTGATGTGTTTTTCACCACCTTTGAAACTCTTGCTAATCAACTCAGTTGGCCTGTCGACCAATGGGCCACACTTCTCAGAGTCCATCTTACAGGTAGAGCTGCAGTCACACTCAGTACTTTGGCGTCTGAGAATGACTACTACACTCTGAAACAAGCAGTGTTGGACGCCTACCTACTTTCCACAGAAAGTTATAGAAGGAAATTCCGTGACCACCTGAAGGCAAGTACCACTACCTTCCTCGAGTTTGCTAACACGAAACGGAGGTATTTCATGAAATGGCTGGAAGCAGCAAATGTCTCTACTTTTACAGAACTCGTCAACCTGATGCTTGTTGAAGAATTCTTGAGACGTGTGCCGCCTCCTGTCCGCCTCTACTTAGCAGATAAAGAAGAAACCGACTACCTGAAGTGTGCTAAGTCGGCTGACACTTACAGCCTCATCCACCGGCTGACACCTGAACCATCCTCCAGTAAGAAGTCGTGGTACAGTTACGAGAAGGTGAGCCCCGATCAAGCTGGTTCACAACTGTACTGCAAGTATTGTAGACTCTATGGACATACCATAGACAAGTGTGGTAAGTCTCAATACAAGGGAACCACTGACCAACAACGACCCAAACCAACTCCTCCTAAGTCCGGTAAGCCTGTGATGAATGTTGGTGTTGATGTTAATGATCTTTCTCTTTTCAGTAACCACCTGTATACTGGAACTGTCTCTGCCAACGGTTCAAATCCGGAGGGACGTTTCAAATTGAAGATCTTGAGGGACACAGCGGCTCTACAATCGATCATCTTGAAGTCGGCTGTGCCCAACATAGTCTACACCGGGGAAACAGTCTTCATCACTGACCTCACTGCAACCACTCCATACCCTCTCGCCAGAGTCCACCTGGATTGTCCCTACGTGAACGGAGAAGTCCAAGTCGCCGTCAGGGAAAAGCCTTTTCCCATGCCTGGAGTGCAACTTCTCCTAGGCAACGACTTGGCAGAAGACCTGCAACCGACCAACCTGATCGTCATGGACAAACCCCAGGTGTGTAACTCTGTGCCAATAAACCCTATTCTTGAGTATGTTCCAGCAGAGGTTCAAGAGAGTGATCAAGTTTCTCCTCCGGTTCTCGTGACCACCCGTGCACAAGCCGCACGTCCACAGCCAGCTGACGCTACTGCTACCGCTGTCCCTCAAGACCCTCAGAAACTACCCCCGCATCTGACCAAGTTGGAGTTCCGTAAGTTGCAGAGGGAAGATCTTACTTTAACACCATTGTTTTTCCAGGCTGAGACTCAACCCGACAGTATTCCTGGGTTCTTCCTAGAGAACGACTTGCTCTACCGCAGATATAGACCCAGTAAACTGAAGGAGGAGGACGATTGGGCCAACATCGAACAACTTGTGATTCCCACCAGTCTGCGGCCCACTATTCTACACCTGGCCCACGGAGCATTCTCCCACTACGGCTTCAACAAGACTTACCATGGGATTCGTCAAGACTACTACTGGCCAGGTATGGTAAATAACGTCAAACAGTACGTAAAACAGTGTCATACATGTCAGATGGCAGGCAAACCGAACGTCTCCATTCCCAGAGCACCACTGATTCCCATACAGGTGCCTGCGGAACCTTTCCACAGACTCATAATAGACTGTGTTGGTCCTTTACCTCGGACCAGTTCAGGTAACGCCTACATCCTAACCATCCTGTGTCCTACCACCAGATTTCCCATAGCAGTTCCAGTGAAGAACATCACGGCTGCTACGGTTATCAAACATCTATTGAAGATCTTCACTCAATACGGATTTCCCAGGGAGATTCAAAGTGACTGTGGCACCAACTTCACCAGTGATCTCTTCAAAAGGACACTGGAGGAGTTCAACATCAAACAGGTATTGTCCAGCCCCTATCATCCTGCTTCACAGGGTTCTCTTGAACGTAGTCATCAGACCATCAAAGCACTCTTGAAAAAGTTTTGTAGTGAAACCTCAAAGGATTGGGATAAGCAGATTGACCTAATAATGTGTATTTTCAGAAGTCTCCCCAATGAGTCCCTAGGAGTATCTCCTTATGAGATGCTCTACGGCCGTAAGTGCCGTACTCCCCTTAAGGCTTTCAAAGACTCTCTCAGAGATGCCACCTTCAGTGAGCATCAGAATGTGCCCCAGTTTCTTCAAAACCTTCAACACATTCTAGAGAGAGTCCACCGCTTTGCCCATGATAATCTATTGAAAGCCCAGGTGAGAATGAAGACTCATTACGACCAGACCAGCAAAGTAAGAAAATTCAAGCCGGGAGACTTCGTCCTTGCCTATTTCCCTATCCCAGGTTCACCTTTACAAAACAAATTTTCAGGACCCTACTGCGTCAAAGAGTGCAGAAACAACAACACTTACGTCATAGAGACTCCAGATAGGCGGCGGAAGACCCAGCTGTGCCACGTCAACCTCCTGAAGCAATATAATGGTACTCCTCCCACTGTCTTGACTAACTATTCCACATTCACAGAACCCTACATCCACAGTGAGACCTTCCCAGCTTCTCCTCCCGAAAGCACTGACAAGGAGTCAGCGCTTTCTAATTTCGAAATCCTTAATGATCTTCCCAAATGCTTTCAGGATAATAATCGTGCTCCTTTGCCCTCTTCTAATTCCACTCTCACCTCGTCAGATAAACCCTTCATCCTCCATGTCGACGCTAGGGGTACCGACGTTGGTGGTGTCGTGATGCAGCAACGAGGCGAGAAGAATACACCTGTCAGCGACTACTGCTACAAGGATCTACGGAACAATTGGCAAGGAGCTACTCTTCCTCATCCTGAAGCTTCAGCACTTCACTCCACACCTGAAAAGTGCTCGGTCCACCATCAACACGGACCACACCACCCTACACCACCTGCAGCACGCCCACTTCCCATCTCAACGTCTTCTACTATGGGCTTGCTACCTGCAGAAATTCAACCTGGAGACACGCTATACCAAGAGTCTGACAACATCTTAGCCCATGACCTCTCCAGAGTTTATGAAGTAGAAGCGACTCCATCCATTACTCCACCACATAACGACGTACTTCTTCCAGAACCGCAGGCTTCGGGGGAGAGTTGTGACGATAATCTCCTTCAAGAGATTGAGCCTGCTCTTCCCTCCATAATTACGTCGTCGAAATTATATAAAACGACTATGGAAGACATGTCCAACAACAACAACAACACCAGCAAGGCTTGCCAGGGTGAGCAAAACGTATGCAGCCAGCCACCTGTTCGTACTCAAACCACCAAACTACATGTTGATCGCTACCGGCTCCGCTGATTGGTCGCCGGTCTGGCTGCACCTGCACTCGCCCCCCCTTACTACTTGATGTCTGGGGTCGCCCCAACCCCAGACTCAGAATGTTCAGTGCTCTCGTTGTCACCACTCCTCCCAGCTAGACGCTAGCGTGTACTGAGAGAAGTGGTGGCTTAAAGCCAATATTCCAACACCTCCCATTTACTTTGTATTGCACTTCTTGTTATTTTGCCTTAACGTAACTTTTCATTGTGTCATCTAATTATTCTTATTATTTTGATTGATTGATTTTATTATAAGAATTTGTTTGTGCATTTTATTCATGTTTTGATTTAATTAACGTAATTAAAATTTCATTGTTAAAGTTTACTTGTGTTTTGTGTGTCTTCTCCTTACCTTACCACAGACGAAGTTCCAGTTTTCTATTTTTTTTTATAACTATGTGACGAGGCCATACCCCTAGCCTTAAACAGCCGAACACCAACGCGTTACCGTCACACACCCAAAAGGTGGCACGGGCATAAATAGCCCGTAAGTGGTGGCCCTTTTGAGCCATTACCAGTATCAAGAGCTGATACTGGAGATCTGTTGAGGATGTCTGGGTCTCTGCCTTATTGCTCATATAGTGGCCTGTATATATTAAATGTACATGCTATGTATCAATTACTAAAGCCTTAAAAATAATTTTATGTATTTTTAAATTATTAATTATTATATAATTATTAAATATTATTATTATTATTATTATTATTATTATTATTATTTATTATTATTATTATTATTTATTAATATTATTATTATTTATTTTTCTTGTTATTTATTTTTCTTATTATATATTATTATTATTATTTATTAATATTATTATTATTAGTAGTAGTATTCATTTGTTTTTGTTAGGGTTTGATATATTTGGGTAAAAAAGTTTGTATTAAGAATGAAATGTTCTGTAACCATTTTTTTAACCCCCGCTCTACCCAATGTTCCATGAAGATTAAGACACCCAGGAGGTGGCACGGGCATGAATAGCCCGTAAGTGAGAGACTTATTTTTGGAGTGGTGTGTGGTGAGGTGGCATGTAATGGTCAGGCTGCTATCGCGGGGGGAGGATACTGCTTGACAATATTTATGAAGGTGTCCAGCTGCTTGACACCACACCATCTGGTCACCATTTGGTCCGGGAGACATCTCCCGTCACGCTGGGTGCAGTCGCACCTCCACAGATCTCCAGTATCATCTATTGATACTGGTGATGGCTCAAAAGGGCCACCACTTACGGGCTATTCATGCCTGTGCCACCTTTTGGGTTGCTTCATCTTCATCTTAACACATTCATAAGGGAGACATCTCCCGTCACGCAGGGTGCAGTCGCGCCTCCACAGATCTCCAGTATCCGCTCTTGATACTGGTGATGACTCAAAAGGGCCACCACTTTCGAGCTATTCATGCCCGTGCCACCTTTTGGGTGGCTTCATCTTCATAACACATTCACAAGGGAGACATCTCCCGCCATGCAGGGTGCATTCGCACCTCCACAGATCTCCAGTATCAGCTCTTGATACTGGTTATGGCTCAAAAGGGCCACCACTTACGGGCTATTCATGCCCGTGCCACCTTTTGGGTGGCTTAATCTTCATCAATCAATCAATGCTGGACACCTTTAATGACCAGAGCAGTGGTAACGTTGATGGCTTCAGGGTAGTTACTGCATGATTCAAAGACTCTTAAAGCTCTTCTGAAGTCCCTTGGTTGCTTCACATCCCAGGAGATAGTGAAGTAGTGGCTTTTCTCTAATTATTTGGTAGAAGATGCATTCTCTCTGTCGGGGTTCCCCAATCTTCCAGTTGCATCTCTAACCTTGACGTAGTCAATATAACCGAACTGCTATTCGGTTATATTGACAGAATAGGATTCGAACGTGATAAATTTACTGAAGTAAATTCAGTAGAATTTCTGGTTGCAATTCTTTTACCATGTCGTAACTCAGTTGATTAAGGCAGCGTCTGGGATGCTCTCGGACGTAGGTTCGAATCCTCGTCACGGCCCTTGTGGATTTGTTCATGGGATTCCAACATAGGATGGGATCCAGTGTAGAACATAAGAACAAAGGTAACTGCAGAAGGCCTATTGGCCCATACGAGGCAGCTCCTATTCTATAACCACCCAATCCCACTCATATACTTGTCTAACCCGCGCTTGAAAGGGTAATGTTGAGTCTTTTGCCTTTAGTGACTGCTTCAATATACAAAATGGTGGTAATTATTTCCACGTTGTCTTTCCGCTACTTTTTTCCTAATATTTGAAGTGCAGCTTTTGAGTCTGTGCATATGATTGCATTGTGAGTATTTTGTGCAATCACATATGCGAATGCTTGTTGTATGGCAAACAGCTCAGTTTGGGTTGATGATACTGGTCCTCCCAGTCTCCAATATGACTGTTCGCTGTCCGTGCAAAAAGCAGCGCCAGCACTCTCATATTCTGTGTCCACCGATCCGTCTGTGAAGATGTGGGTGGCTCTTGCTACTGTAATGCTGCACATTTGCTTTCCTACGATGCGCCTTATGATCATAGGTAGCCTTTTTCATCGGAAGGCCTATTACTATTTTGAAGGTAGGCTCCTAGTTGGTGGTGAAAGGGGGGGTGAGGGGAACTATTAGGAGAAAGTGGCAAGCTATTACAACTATCTAGCACTTTGAAGGGTTCAGGATAATAATTTGGGGGTCAGGGTCCTGGGGAAGGGTTTGGGGAAGGAATGGTGCCTAACCACTTAGGCACGGTACGGGGGAGGGGGGATTGAACGTCGACCTGCATGACGCGAGACCGTCGGTCTAAACCAGACGAGACCTGAAACACATGTAGTTTGGGTGTGGATGATCACCTCCTCTATCAAGAATTATGCTTTTTAATTGGACTGTTTAGGACTTTTCCCGCTCTGGCAGCCCAAGAGTTTACTTTGTTTAGGCCAAGTTCAACCAACTAGGCCTGTCGTACTGGCACTTCGTAGTGGGACTGGATCAGGGGAAACAATTATCTTACTGATAATCATAGCTGTTCTTTGATAAATTCTTTCTTGAAGAGTGGTCAAACCAGTTTCAAGCCTGGTCCACATTCGAGCTCCCAGGGCAGCTCTCAAAGCATTGTTTTGAGCAACTTCAAACTTTTTCCACTCTACCCATGGGGGAATACTGTATAAGTAATATACATAAGTCAAATTGATAAAGATTGAGCCATCCATCAAGTCATACGGGCATGAACAGCCTGTAAACCTAAGTCAGTTTGTCAGGTGCCTTTTAAAGCATACCTAACTCCGCCAAATTTAACCTCCCAGCTTAACCTAACCCATTTCAGCTTAACCAAACGTATCCTAGCTTAACCCAGTTCATCCCATCCCATCCCAACCAATTTCATCTCATCCCATCCCAGTCCAACCCATCCTATCTCATGTCAACCCAGTGAAATATTCAATGTTTAAAATTTACAGCAAGCTTTGCTAAAAGGCCTATATGATTTAACTATTCTTTTCCCTTACCAATTCCCAGGAGACTGGTTTGGTTTGGTATTAGGATTTTGACCTCTGACCTCTGGAAGATCATTGAAGCCACAACATTAATTTACTAACTGACCCGCCATTATACTTCATTATTAAACATAGTTCAGGACCAAAGTAAACCACCTTATACAGTATATATATGAGTTCATCCCCACAGTTTCCTACTGTGTGCTTCAAACTCACACTGTATCATGTGCTACCCACATGATAAAGTGTAGGCAAATGTTGGCATTAGAAACAATTACTATATCAGGAGCACAAGAAGAAGGTAGTGATAGTGTTAATTTACAGTGATGTATTAATTATTGTGTTTATTGTATTTTTGAGATTCATTATATAATAAGGAATACATTATAATATACACATTAATACAATATATTATTGTATTAATATGTTTATTTAGTGAGTGTTAATTTACAGTGATGTGTTAATTATTTGTATAGTACTAGGTATTTAGTAAAGTAGCAAAACGGTCTTTGGACGATGAGGATAAATGCTGCTGTTTGCAAAGGATGGAGAAAATAAAAAAAAATTATGAGATTCTATGTAAACAACCTCATATGCACTTCGAAATAGAATTCCCATTGTTGATGCCAATAAAGCTGTCATTGCTATATTGTGGGTGGAGCTAACCGGCACTATTATTATACCGTATATTTCTTCATGCTAGGATGTCAAGAATGGAGAGAATCATCGAGGAAAATTGTGGACACGAGGAGGTAACGAAACCATTGTCAGAGGACCAACAACATAGAGAAGATGGGCTTGATGGCAGTGGAGGCGCAGAAGCTGGTGCCAGTGGAGATTCAGCAGATGCTGGATCACAGGGAACTACGTAAGATATAATCTTTACAAAAAGTAACATTTAAAGTTAAGCGTGTGTGAATTAATGAATGAATGCTCAAAATAACAAGCTCAAGACTAAAAATAAAAAATAAAGACTCAAGATAAAATCACTGAATATGTTGCCAAATTATCTAGTAAAATGAAGAAAATAAGTGAAACTCCATCTTGGCCAATTGCTTTGTTCTTTGAACATTTTTGTCCACTTCGTCTTCAAACACCTTTGTCGACTCTGTTATTCTCTGAAATTCGTATTGTATCTGGTTCAATGAAAACTTAATTTTGCACAAACACATTTTTGTGTGATTGAAATGTGAATTTCTCACATTTCCTGTTCATTCTCCTGAAATCTTTACTCCATTTTCAACCACTAAATTTTATCCTTTACCTGCAATTTAATTTTAATGAATTTTTAGAATAGTCCTGGCTTCATCTTTTGTCCACTATCCCTTCCTCATAATTTCTTTCTGCCTCTCTCTTTCTCTTCTCACTGCCATGTAGTGAGATAAAGCGTTCCTGCTTTTGTATAAAGGTATGTTTGTGGGTTTGGACTCTTCCTATACTGATTCCATATTTTATCTTCTGTTCTCTGCCCCTCTTACTATTCATGTTCAACCAATCCTGCTTCCTAGTACTGCATCTCTGTACTCGAATAAAGTTTCTTGTACCTTCGTAAACTACCTTCGTAGTTTATCAATTTATCAAAGAACTTGCAAAGCTCCTTAAAGTTCCTCTTGAAATAAAGTTTTCCCTCAACTTCCTTTTCTCCAAACTAAATTATAATGCATTGCATATTTAATTTTCAAAAGGATGTGGTCGCTCTAGCCTCTGAATTTGCCAATTGGACGAAAGTTCTGAATGTCAAATATCTCTTCTTATTTCCAAGTAAATACCAAACCCAGTAAGGATTTACCTGAATTTATCTGAGGGCCACTAACACTAATGGCCTCGATAAGGACAGGAAACCGGCGTTTTTTTTTTTTTTTAGATATATACAGGAGTTGTTACATTCTTGTACAGCCACTAGTACGCGTAGCGTTTCGGGCAAGTCCTTAATCCTATGGTCCCTGGAATACGATCCCCTGCCGCGAAGAATCGTTTTTTCATCCAAGTACACATTTTACTGTTGCGTTAAACAGAGGCTACAGTTAAGGAATTGCGCCCAGTAAATCCTCCCCGGCCAGGATACGAACCCATGACATAGCGCTCGCGGAACGCCAGGCGAGTGTCTTACCACTACACCACAGAGACTGTAAAATACTGAATTTTGTCAAAGGTCCTCCCATCTGCCTTGATAATCTGTTCCAGCTGAATTTTGGCATTTACCTCTTCGGCGGGTTTGCTGTTCCATGGGATTATAGCACTGTGGGTGAAACAGCATTGTGGCTTGTTGAGCTTGAAACCGTTGCTTCATGTTTGTGGTACATCTGACCCATGAAGACAATTTCCGGACCAACTTCATACAAATTGTTCAGTATTTTAAAACTTTCAATGAGACCTACCCTGCCATGCCTGGTTTGCAGTGTATTTAGGCCTGTGGCTCTTATTATAAGGTTTCAATATCATTATTATTTCCCACTTTACCATATATCTTTGTGTCGTCTGAAACTTTGATGTGGTTTGTAATATTCTCATCTATGTCATTGATGTATATGACAAAAGAATTGACATCCAAACACTCCTGAGGTTCCCCACATACCTCATTTCTCCAGTCAGATTCGAACTCATTTAGTACAACCCTTTATTTTCATTGTTATAACCAATATTTTATCTACTCTAGTATTCTACCATTTATTCCATGAGCCTGTAATATACTTGCCAGGGGTACATATGGTACCTTGTCAACGGCTTTAGCAAAATCCATGTAAACTACATCCACCGGAAGTTCCTTGTCTAAGTAGCTGGTTACTGTTTTTAAAAACGTGAGCAAGATTGTAAGGAAAGATATATATTTAACAACCCCATGATGTGTCGATTTTACAAGAATGTTCACTGAAAGTTGGTGAATGATTCCCTCCCTTGTGATCCTCTCCATTAGCTTGCAGATTTGTGATGTCAAATTGATTGGACGGTAATTTTCTGCTGAGTTTTCTAGCACTTTTTTTTTAAATAGGGGTGACATTTGCATATCTCTAATCTATTGGGACTATCCCTTGGTCCAGAAATTCTGTGAAAAGTAATTTCAGCGGTAGACACAATTCTTCTGCCAATTCCTTTATAACATTGGATTGGATTCCATCCACACCTGGAGCTTTTGAGTCTTTTAGCTTGTCAATGTTCTTCCTGATTATGTAGCATGTTAAGGGTATATTCCTAAATTCACTTCACCTCTTTCATACATATGTGTGAAGTCTCATCTCTTAAGGGGTCCTACTCCATATAACCAATCCTTTGTTTTGGTTTTACATTATATAGGCATTGAACGAGTTTGATTTGTTCTTTCTTTATGTTTCGGGAAGTTTCCTTTTGGCTGATCTGATTTATTGGGTGGCCGGGTTTTGTGCATTTTGAGTATCTCATACACATTATTGTCCTTTGTGGATTAAATCGTTCTCCAGAGGTTCCGCTTAGTTGACAGTGCTTGTTTTACGACCTGTGACATCCAACCAGTTCCCTTTTGTTTCTTTCTCCTTTTTGGTACATATTTTTGAACGAGTTCCATGATTACCTTCTTGGATCATCACGGATCATGGAGCAAATGATATTCCACGGATCATGGGGCATCATTACTCATTATTGTGGGATATTTTACTTGTTGATACATGAGACTCCAGGAAGCGGTTTTCGAATCTGCCGGTCCAACAGTCATCTGTTCTTGCTTTCTCCTCTATCGATTTTAAATTGAAGTCATTAAGTATTAATGATACAGCCTGCAATTATTTCCCCAGTAATAATGCCAACTAGGAAATTGGACAGGTTCTCCTTCAGTAAAACGTAGGCTTAATACAAGATCCTTTCCATAATTTTACAAAAGCAGGATGCTAAGGATACTATTTGACTTGTATAAAGTACTTCAATGCAAGACTTAAAGTGAAGCATTTGCTTCCTGCCTGTCTTCACTGTGCTCCATGTTGGAGTGGCACAGTGTTCAAACCCTGTTCAGGCATTTAGCTGGTCAGAGTGGAAGTGGTATAATTATCAGTGAACAAAATGTTTACCTTGTTCAATAGCAGGACTATCAGTGCTTTCTTCATATTGTCATAAACTCAATTACAATCATTCTTTGCAACACTTTGCATTCTTCTGCAGTTGGCCACCAACATTCGTGTTATCTTATCTTGAGGTTATCTTGAGATGATTTCGGGGCTTTAGTGTCCCCGCGGCCCGGTCCTCGACCAGGCCTTCACCCTCAGGAAGTAGCCTGTGACAGCTGACTAACACCCAGGTACCTATTTTACTGTTACCTAGCAGTAAAATAGGTACCTGGGTGTTAGTCAGCTGTCACGGGCTGCTTCCTGGGGGTGAAGGCTTGGTCGAGGACCGGGCCGCAGGGACACTAAAGCCCCGAAATCATCTCAAAATAACCTCAAAATAAGATAACACGAATGTTGGTGGCCAAATGCAGGATCATTTTGATGTCGAATTTTGTTTCACATTGTCGCGACCAGGGAGCCGGTCGGCCGAGCGGACAGCACGCTGGGCTTGTGATCCTGTGGTCCTGGGTTCGATTCCAGGGCGCCGGCGAGAAACAATGGGCAGAGTTTCTTTCACCCTATGCCTCTGTTACCTGGCAGTAAAATAGGTACCTGGGTGTTAGTCAGCTGTCACGGGCTGCTTCCTGGGGGTGGAGGCCTGGTCGAGGACCGGGCCGCGGGGACACTAAAAAGCCCCGAAATCATCTCAAGATAACTACAACTTGACATTTACGTGGACCTGAGCTAGAAAGGGAAGCCAACACTCATGGGAGACATTACTAGCTCCTTGTAGTTTGTGTGGGCCTTTGCTAAGGCCAATTAAGGGTAAGGAAGGTGGCCAAGATTTTTTTTTTATTTATATATACAAGAGTTCTTACGTTTCTATAAAGTCATTAGTACGCATAGCGTTTCGGGCAGGTCATTGCCAATATTTTTTTTCTGGAATACGACCCGCCAAATCGTCAAGGTATCAATTAACAACTTGATGAACAAAGTCGTAGAGATAATGATTGGTACCTAGTCAATCCTTCCCGGCCAAGATACAAAACCAGGCCAAATCGCTTGCGAAGCGTAGGGCGAGTGTGTTACCATCGGGGAATGTTATCTGGCTAATATAGAGCTTGAGCACGAGTTTCCCTCCACCTCCGGAAACAGAGGGTGAGCAAAGAAATACGATTGTGTAGTGGCCAAAGGCTTGATAGTACCCAGAGCATAGGTTCAAATCCTCCTCATGGCTCCTACTGATTTTTTCTTGTAGCGTGAAGTTTCCATATAACCGACATTGAATTTCATTAGAATAAATCTCACCTGGAGCAGAGACATGAAACTCACTTGCAGAAACACCAGGCACATTGACTGTGTTCACAATAACTCTTGCACTCGCTACATTTCTCTTATTTATGGTGGAATAATTGCTATAATTTTCAAATCATTTGGCACAGTGCCAGTTTCTCATACTTTCTGGTATATTCTCCTCACCAACTACATTTCCTTTGCATTAGTGTCTTTAACAATTTCTGCATTTACAGTCAGGTGCATTATCCTGCAACCAATGATTTGTTTACTGATTGTAGTCCTATTATTGTAGTCACATTTATAAATCTAATCTTTACTTTTCAGGAAAGAGAAGTTATCTAGAATAGCTAGAATGCCTGTGAGACGTGATGCTGTGCGATACGACGGACATCACCTTCAACGTGGGCACTGTTTGATATTTAATCATCGTATATTTGACTCCTATACTGGTTTTATGGTAAGTAATTACAGCAGTATTTCAAGAATGACGACGTATTTTAGAGCATTCATGTATTAATTTATATATATCGTTACCTTCTTGATAAAATGAAGATATCTTATATCTTTTACCAGTTCAGTTTATACACTCTGGGCTGGAGTAAAGACTTCTTAAAGACTAATTATCGCATTATAAGAGTGCCTCCTGTGAGGGAATGGTGTTCTCTCAGCAAGACTTGTACCCCCTTGGCTGGCGTGCAATTTGGTGCAATGCTATGCACTGAGCATTGGATATCTATTCTAAGATATCACCTTTATCTAAGAATACAAGTTCCTCAGGTAGGGTATGGGGTGGTTATACCTGCTGGTTATACCAGCAGATGGCAGATCTCCCTTCACCACGAGGAAGATATCAGACACGATCCTTATCTGGCCAGATCTCTTCAAGAACTTGTGCCGTTGCTGTAGGCACTTTACGTTGTTGATAACCTCTGTGAACGGCTTGCATGCCTGTCTTCGCCTTGCTGCACTCAGTGATGCTCTAACATTAAAGTAATCTCGGGCACTTCCTTATTATTCACTACACTCACTACATTTTTCTACACGGTAAATTAAAACACAGGCCTCCAATTGTTTGGCCGGCCAAATGTTATACATTTCCAACATGCATATTCTGTAGCCATTTGTTTGTCACTGTTATTCATAGTACCTTAGTTAGTTTTAGCAGTTTCTCCATATGACCATTTTCCAATGGTTTTACCTGGAGATAGTTCTGGGAGTTCTTCTATTCCCCCAAACCCGACCCGAATTCAGGCTTGACTTGTAAGAGCTTGGTCCAACAGGCCATACATGGACCAACATGATCCATGACTTACATGGTCCAGTACCAAGACGGTCCTGCACGGTCCGCAGGCCCATATATCCACTAGTGCTGGTTGGTCCAGCACTTCTTGAAGGAAACTATCCGGTTTACTCATAAATACGTCCACGTTTCTTCCGGAAATATTTCTTATTCTCGCTAAGAGGATGTTGAACAACCGTGAAGCTCTGATGTTCGCGCAGTGTTTTCTGATTGTGCCTATGGCACCTCTGTTCGTCACTGGCTGCATTTTCTTCCATGTCATTCACTCCGATATGTTGTAATTTTACTGTATAAATTTGGGACCTGGCCCTTCAGTATTTTCCATGTGTATATTATTTGATACCTTTCTTCTCTCCTTTCTAAATATGATGTTTACCTATACCTATACATGTTTACCTATACATGATTTCACATCTCTGCATTTGTTTAATATGTAAAAGTCTTGAGAGGAAATCTGGAAACATTTTACAAGCTTTGGCAGAAGAAGCATTTTCTCGCAAGAGAGGTCACCCGGGGTGACCATTGATGGTAATCAATAAATCTCATCTGATGTATGCTATGTTGTTTTAGCAACAGGGTATGTCTTTGTTTACTATTCAACAGGATTTTTTTGGTTTGTATAGGCTTGTATTTACAGTATACATTATTATATTACAGTATATAATGTACATATACATTAACAGGCGTCCATCTCCTAACATAATTTAGTAATACTAATGATTTACCAGATTTTTAATGCTGTTCAGCTATACTACTAAGTAAGCTGATATATCAGCTGGCGTCATCAGTTTTAGCACAATTTGCTCAGTCATTAAGTAAAAATCAATCTGAGTTTTGTAATGATGATGATCTTTATTATCATTTTTATTATTTGGTGCTTTAGTATCAACACTAGCCTTATCTTAATCTGCTTTTTATCACCAGAGTGATTTTGAAACCAAGTTGATTGGATGATCCTTATTAGCAACATATAACTGGCAATAGTTGACCTCTATAATCCCCTTGCATTGGGGTTTAAACGGGATTACATTAAGTTTATATCTACGCTGCCAGAAGTGAATACCGTAAATCTGAGTAGATGGCGATTACTTTGACAACGATCATAGTTATAATGTGATATATTTGTCATTCTCATCTGAGAAACTCCAATACAGCTCATTACTCACATTTGATATTGTAACTAAATCATAGTATTTTTGGGGAATTTTTGTATTTATTGACTCCCACAAGCCATTATTACCGCCTGCACACTTCTTAGAGGAATTGAGATAGTAGACAAAGACAATATTTAGCACGGGAGGGACACAAACAAGGTGACACAGGTGGAAACTTCGTACCGAGACGTTAGAAAGGGACGTTAGAAAGATCTTTTTCAGTGTCAGAGAGTTTAACAAATGAAATGCATTAGGCAGTGATGTGGTGGAGGCAGATTCCAACCACAGTTTCAAATTTATCAGAATTTACCCAAGGACTATATTAGGACACTATACTAGTGTCCTCGACGAGGACACTAGTATAGTGTCCTCGACGAGGACAGGATGCTGGCGAAGATGCTCAAAGGTCTTCCAATTTGCCCTGATGATCTTTTCTATCAGTATTTTAAAACCCAACAGCGTTTTGGCGTTTCCACCTTCGGCGGGTAGGCGGTTCCACGGGTTTACAACCCTGTGGGTGGAAAAAGCCTTCTATTTTCTTTCCTACAGTATGGCTTGATGAGCTTCAACCCGTTGCTCCTCGTTCGTGTTACATCTGACCTTTTGAAGAAACTTTTCGGATTTACATCGTCCAAATTGTTTAGTATTTTGAAGGTTTCGATGATATCCGCCGTCATGCCTGGTCTAAACAAATCCACAAGGGCCGTGACGAGGTTTCGAACCTGCGTCCGAGACCTGGTCGACCTGCGTTCGAGGCCTGGTCGACGACCGGGCCGCGGGGACGCTAAGCCCCGGAAGCACATCAAGGTAACTTCAAGGTAGGTAAGGAGAGCATCCCAGATGCTGCCTTAATCAACTGAGCTACGACATGGTCAAAAGAGTTGAAACCGAAGTTCTACTGAACTTACTGGATCTTGCAGCCTCTCTGAGACACAAACCAGGGTTTTACACAACTCCTACTTTGATGCGTCACGCTATTGTGACTTTTGTGTGTGTGTAATGAAGTAAGGGCGAAGAGGGAGAATGGCCTATTGACATAGCTCGAGTGCATGGGAAGGAGTTGTGTAAAGCCCTAGTTTGTGTCTCGGAGAGGCTGCAGGGTCCAGTAAGTTCAATAGAATTTCGGTTTCAACTCTTTTGACCATGTTGTAGCTCAGTCGATTAAGACAGCGTCTGGGATGCTCTCGGACGCAGGTTCGAATCTTCGTCACGGCCCTTGTGGATTTGATGCATCACGCTATTGTGATTTCTGTGTGTAATGCCTGGTCTGTAGTGTTGTTAGCCCAGTGACCCTCAACCGTTCCTGATACGAGAGATGACTAAGCTCTGGTAAGTAAGTAAGGGCGAACTTGCCCTTCGGCTGTGGCAACACCACATGTTGCTCGGTGTGACAAAATAAACAGTTTCAAATGTAGATATGATAGAGGAAGATAGGCTCAGGAAGCTGTTCACCAGTTAATTGACAGTTCAGAGGCGGGACCAGAGAGCCGAAGTTCAACCTCTGCCAGCGCAACTTGGTAAGTACATGTGATTGTGTGAAGCGACGAGGAATGTGTAGACGGAGCCAAACGTTACACGCGTCCCAGTTATATAAATATTAATCTTAGTGTGCTACCGGCATTGTTCTGATACCTTATTTATTCATGTTTATAATTATAGTGTGTTGTGGACATTATCAGCTATGTTGTATATCAGCTATGTTGTATATTCATGTATATCAGCAATTATAGTATGTTGTGGACATTATGTGAGCCAGGCTCACAAAGAGCGTTTGGGAAAATGCCAAACTGACAGTGCACATCAAGGCACAAGTCTACATGGCATGTGTGGTGAGTACACTTCTCTACGGCTCGGAATCCTGGACCCTGCGCTCTCGCCAGGAGAGACGGCTTAATACCTTTCACATGCGGAACCTGAGACGCATCCTTGACATCACGTGGAAAGACCAGGTCACCAACAACACTGTACTAGAGAGAACAGGAGTCCCTTCAATGTTCACTCTCCTGAAACAGAGACGCATGCGATGGCTGGGACATGTCACACGCATGGTCGATGGCCGCATACTGAAGGACCTCTTGTATGGAGAACTGGCATCAGGAAGGAGACCCACCGGAAGACCTCAGCTGCGTTTCAAAGATGCCTGCAAACGCGACCTCAAGCAGATGAACATCGATATCAACACTTGTGAGGCAGCAGCTGCGGACAGATCTGCCTGGAGATGAAAAGTGCAGAAGGAACTCCAGCAATTCGAGGATGAACTGAAGAGGATAATAGATTTCAGAGGAGGTCTCGACCACTGTCACACGCACCTGCTACGGCGTTTATCTGCGCTCGCTGCAGTCGAGACTGTCATTCTCGGGTTGGCCTTCACAGTCACAGCAGGCGCTGCATCCAACTACACTACAACAACTAGACACCCAGGGCACAACTCCATAACCCCACGGGATTGACGGATGCCTACTACTACTAGGACATTATGATGTCATATATTGCATATATATTTATTGTTTATGTTAGTGCAAACTTTCTCTACTAATTAAAGTTCATTGCTTAATTTGAATATTAACAGTTATATAATTACAATCATTCAACAGGAGCGTCATGGGACTGATCACGACCGTGACCAAGCTCAGACGTTGTTTGAAAATTTAGGGTTTAAAGTGACGGTCCATAATAACTTGACCGTCGCCCGGGTCAAAGCTGAAATTCAGGACTGTAAGTATCTTTTACTATATATAATGTTCGTTAGACTTTTATTACATAAACTTTTTAGCCCCAAATCATCTTAACATATTTATTTTTATCATCTTAACATATTGGATTCCATAGATTTATTTACAGTACACTAATTACATAAATATTGATAACATCGCCACCATGACCTCGATCGTGTTTTGTATTTTAATGCAGTTGAACCCCTCTAGGTTATTGTGGTTTATGCAGTGTGCTTTGTCCTCTAAATTTTGTTTAACCTTTACTCCCTCATTAACAAACTGATTCCGCATACAGGAATCAGGAACATAGGAATCTTGTATGCGGAGAGTAGGGACTCTCACTTTCCCCTTCTATCTCATTCACACTTGTCATGTCTGTCCATTTTATTATTATCTTCCGTGCCTCAGTTAGTTGAATACAGTTTTCATCATAAATTTGTTTAGTGCTAAAAATACATGTAGAGCGCAACCTCAATGCAGCGAGCTATATGGGACAAACCCAGCGAGTGAAAGACATATTGCAACCAGAGATGCCTTCAGGAAGCATTTGTGAGACGGAATATTTTGAAAGACAAGAAAAATACACTGCTTCACCTGTTTCTTTCTTGTAATGTTGCTTCCTTATACAAAAATCAATAAAAATGTGATTAAAGATATATTAGGTGTTAACATTTATACTTTAAAATTTCCCATGCTCTGTGGGCACTGAGCGAAATTTCATTTTCAATATATCACATGCTGGACAGCTTTCCTACAGGTCTGTGAACTCTGGCATTGCATTCTAAGCAAGCCTGCACATACCCCACATTAACTTCCTCGAAGCTCCAAACACATATTTTGCAAAGCCGGTGAGATAATCTGGCCTGAAAAGTGTGTAATGGACAGAATCAACATGATAAAATTTTATAAATGTTTGCTTATGTGTGGGAAACCAAGGTCTTTTATTTACATAATTTTATTTACTACATAAATATTCAGTGATTTATGTTCATATATGCTAATTGATAGAGGTGCAGTGAAAGGGTTCAGTATTGCTTGCATTCATCTTCAGCCGCCGTCTGCTGAATGTCTTTAAAGTGTCAACTGATCTACGTACCGTATATCTCATTTTCTACCACAACTCCTCAACCACTTGGACTGGGCGGTAGAGCGACGGTCTTCCATTCTGCTAGAAGCGATTCTTGCAGGACGGCATTCAGTCCCTAACCGTCCAAATGGTTGGGCGCCATTGTTTTCCTTCGTTCTCTTCTAAATCCTTATCCTCATATCTCTTCCTTGTGCTATATTGTCACGATGGCTTAGTGCTCGTTCCTGATAAGTACCTTACCAAGATAACTGCTTCAATTTAAATTATGCATTTAATTAATCCACTTCTCTCCTTCATGACCCCATCCATATGTACATTAATGAATGAACAGCCATGGAGATATTATACCATTGGCATACTCAAACATTAAATCATTCGTTGCACCCTTAAGCCTTCCATATGTTTTACTTTCTGAATAAAAGGCCCCTCACAGGAAATGAACAAAATAAATTTTATTCAGCTCTCTGAATAAAAGCCCCCTTCACAACATTTAATAACATTTTATAACTCCATACATGCTCATTTCTCTCCAGAGACACTTGTTATTAATTTTCGAATATGCCTTCGACACGTTCATAAAGGCTTTATATATATATCATAAAATTATCCACATATCAACTTCACTCAGTGTAATATTTCCCACTTCAGATCCAACCTTGTTCAAATATTTTCTGCACATTTGCAATCCCTGTTCTTCATCTACAGTAGTAGATTAGTGCCTCTTGCTCAATTACTTTGTTCATCGTTATTTGTATATAAAGTTTGAGTCTATTCTGCTCCTTCCGCCCACCATAGGTTCCAGAAAATTCTTTACACCCAATTCATTCCCTTTTCTTCACAGCAGTTAATAATTTCTAAATATGCAGTACCCTCTCAATATCTGCATCTTTTCCATTTTTCTAAGGATGAGCATTTCTCTCCCATTGGTATATCCTCTGGTATATTTTCCTGTACTCTTTGTAGGAGCCAACCACCAAAACAATATCACATTCACATTTGCCCTTCTTTTCTCAGTGTGACCTATGATGCTTTTCTCAGTTTGACCTATGATACTTTTCCCAGTGTGACCTATGATACTTTTCTCAGTGTGACCTATGATACTTTTCTCAGTGTGACCTATGATACTTTTCTCAGTGTGACCTATGATACTTTTCTCAGTGTGACCTATGATACTTTCAAAGTACAGAACTGTAAATATTACCTACACCTACTTTGAGTTTCTTCTCTACTGATTAAAATTTTCTAAGGTTCACCTTTAATATTACTGTTGATACGATATTAAGTACACAGATATTTACAGTAAAACAAAATATTACTAACACTGTAAATATTGTAAGCATAAAGATAGACTGTACTCCATAAGGTACACTTGGTATCATGTAAATGATGAAAGGTTAGAAATAACTAAATTGATAATGCTTAAGTGTGTATATAATAGAAAAGCTGCCAGTGGAGTATCTGGAAGTTTGTCTCATGTTAGTGTTATGTGAGATATGACAAAGTTGCATATCAGTAGGACCCATGAGGAGGATTCGAATCTATGGTCCTTAATCTAACATATCAAGTAAGATGAAAAGGTACATTGTAGCAAAATGTATATCAACATATAACTAATATATAAATTAACAAAGGTGATTACACTAGTGATGATACACTAGTACTCACCTAGTTGTACTCACCTAGTTGTGTTTGCGGGGGTTGAGCTCTGGCTCTTTGGTCCCGCCTCTCAACCGTCAATCAACATGAGACTATATACCCAACATCCAACAATGCTCGGAGGTCAACTTGGGAACAGATATTACATCGAATCACCTGACTTGAGTGAGGTGTAACAAGAGTTGTTACATTCTTGTACAGCCTCTGTTACGCGTAGCGTTTCGGGCAAGTAACTGCAATACGATCCCCGCCGCCAAGAATCGTTTTTACAGCCCATTTAAGTACCCATTTTACTGTTGAGTTAAACAGAGGCTACAGTTAAGGATTTGTGCCCAGCAAATCCTCCCCGGCCAGGATACGAACCCATGACAAAGCGCTCGCAGAACGCCAGGCGAGTGTCTTACCACTACACCACGGAGACTTCAGTGATGATATGTCTTGTATACTAATATTGTGGAAGGTGGTAATACAAGAAACAGTTTAAGTTTGAAGCACAAAGTAGGAAACTATGAGGATGAAATTAGATACTTTTGGATTTACTTTTAAATAAGGCATAGACATGTTTTTAATTCATTAGGTAGAGAGTTCCATAGACTGGGTCCTATTATTGGCATGGAGAGTTTGCACAGTATTAGTTTGACTCTGGGGACGTCAAGGATATATTTATTTAGAGTGTGGTACAGAGTTTGCTACAGTTCTGGTGAGTGATGCTGGCCTTGAGGTAGTTTACAATGGTTGGACCCCATGTACAGATACCATATGTAAGATACGATAGATTAGCGCGAGGTATAGTAAGAGGAGAGCAGAGTTTGGAATATAATTTCTGATTTTAAAGAGTATACCAATCTTTTCTGATACTTTTTTGGATATGTGTTGCATGTAGGTGCTGAAGTTCAGTCTCTTGTGTATTTATAGACCAAGGAACTTTTGGCAAATCATTGATGTACATAGAAATAGGAGAGGTCCTAGGATGCTGACCTGCGGCACTCCTTCTGTCAATGGTAGAGTTATGTTTTTGATGGCTACATATTGATGTCTGTCACTGAGACATGAACGAATATAGTTCAGAGCAAGGCCTCAGATACCATACTCAGTTTATATTCATATTCAGTTTGCATCATACCATTGATGCAGTTTAAGTAAGATGTAGTTATGGTTTATAGTATCAAAGGCTTTTATCAGGTAAATGAAGAGGCAACTGGGAATTAATTTGTTGCATTTTTTGCAACTCTTTGAGCATTGGACAGTGTGTTAATAGATGATGGTGATTTTAAATAGATTTTAAATAGGTGATCTAAAAATAGATGATTTTAAAAGATGTAAGAAATGAAAGAATAAAATTTGAGATGATAAAAGCAATTGTTTGAGGAGAATAAAAGAAAAATGGATAGTGATACTGAAGCAAGAGACTTTAACCATATACATCTTTATACTGTATTAACAGTTTAAAGGCAAGAAGACAGTGGGGAGTATCTAAGTCCATCACTGACAGAAAACACTTGCTGTAAGATAAGAGAGCAACCTTCGCTTAATGCACATGATACCTAAGCATGTTTGAGATAGGATCAAATGGGTAGAGATGGGAGCAACTGAGGGACCCCTTAGGAAAGTTTCAGTCCTTTAAGTGCCTCATATCTGAGAAAGGTTCTACGAGGCTGCTTCCCTAGATAACTCCACAGAAAACAATCACAAAACACAGAAACCCAAATGAAAATATTAATTAGGGACAGTTTGTTGGGGGGGGGGGGGTTAAATTAGGGACAGATGATCGAAGCCATAGAGGGCTGCAAGGAGGATATAAACCCATTCAGGGATCGAGTAACACATGCTTTAAGTTGAGAACAAATGGTAAGAAATGGCCCAAACAACAGCTGATAAGGTCAGCCAGTGATTACTGAAATTGGGACTTTTCAGGGTAGTCCAACTCGCAAATCATCAGAAACAAATACTCTATTATGTCAGAAAACTAGCTCTCCTGTGGCTAACTATTCAGTATGCCCCGTAAGGAGCAGGATGATTTGCAGAGGTACCTATCTTTGTGGTTTAAAAGATTCACCATGAGCTTGATATGTTAAGCATATTTACGAATTGCCAGTGAGTTAAACACAAGCTACCAAGGTTTGCTCAGAAATTAGTATTCGCTACACTTAACGCTCTAACTTTCTACGAGACTTGATATATATGTTGCTCCTGACGAGGTCGGAAGTATAATATATATATATTATTTTTTATTATTGTCAACTTAATTATCTGAGTTTAAACTTCCAATATTTAATGCTGATGATCTAATGAAATTTATTTTTACACTCCTATTTTCAGTGGCTTTCGGTACTGATCACACAGATTGTGATATGCTAGCTGTGGTGTTCATGTCACACGGGGAACAAGATATCTTGTGGTGTAGGGATGGCCACATAAAAGCAGAGTATCTTTTTGAGAGCTTTCAAAGCGATCAATGTAAATCTCTCGCTGGAAAACCAAAGTTGTTCTTCATACAGGTAAGACTGTCATGTATAAAGCATGCTTATATACATAACATTAACCTAAATAATTAACAGCATGCTTATATAATTAATATTAACCCACAATGACCATAAGTTTCTCCTACCTAAGTGGGGGAAATTTTCTGACTGTCCTGGACCATTATGAAATTGACGTGATGATGGCTCACGGTGTTCTGAAATGTACCTTTTTCATTGTGTGTATTTGTTCTAGCTATGTTATTGGAATTTTTATTTTAATACTTAAATATCTATGCATTTTAATGTAATAATAATATTAACAATGACAATAACAATAATAATGATAATAATAATAATAATAGTAATAATAATAATAATAATAGTAATAATAATAATAATAATAATAATAATAATAATAATAATAATAATAATAATATTAATAATATTAATAATAATAAGAATAAGATTAAGAATAATAATAATATTTATTTACAAGGTACAATGGGTTGGTGAGATTACTTAAGATTGGTATTTTTACATTCATGCAAAGCCATTAATGGTGCATGAGTTAGTTTTTTAAACTTTGTTCAATGTCAACAAATCTTTTTTGACTAGTTGTATATGAAAAGGGCTGCAATTGTTCCAAGCTTCAGAACTGCAGCTTAAATAGAGAGGGAGATTGTTTTTCAACGAATATTACACATTTTCAGTAAGTTACTTCAACCACACGTTTCAGATATAACCATTCTATGACACTTTTCTGACACATTAGCATATAATAAAGGATCTGTTGCCGCTGATTTTCCAAAATAGGTTTAGTTTTACTAATACAGATAGTCAAAGTTCCCCCCCCCCCCCCTCCTTAAAAAAATGCAAATATATCATGTTTATTGCTATTATAAAATCAATAAATGAAATTAGGGAAAAACGCTGGCATCAGATTTTAGAGATATAAACTTGACATATAAGGTGTATGTTTCATGTAAATGTAATAAAAATGAAAGAGCAGCAACTTCATTTATTTTATTTGATAAGTAAATAATTAAAAGTTAAAGTCTAAGGTACTGCCATCTGTCGCTGAGGTTGACATCAACCAATTTCCTCCAAAATTGGCACCCTTTCAAATAAGCTTACGTGCAGTCAGGTGATTAATTTTCATGCAAATCGTCCGATAAACAAATAAGAAAAATAAAATTAATTTTTTTTAACTTAATTTTTTTTATAAAACTATTTTTTTTTAATATACGCTATTGTGATAACTGAGAGTCATAGACATGATGTCAGTTGACACGTGTTTGATGTTAATTTTTGAAAATTATGGAAAATTTTTGACACAATACTTTTTTTCTCCCTTCCTATTTACGCTACGATGCTGAGACTTGGACCAAATGAAACACTTTGCATATACAATTCGTCAAAAAAGTTTGATTGAAATCGAACTAGTTTTCATTAATTGCATATTTTTGGCATATTTGGAACTGATGCCTCCTAACACGCATAGCGTTTCGGGGCAGGTCCTTAAGCTAACATATCAGGTAAGAAAAGGTACATTGTAGCAAAATGTATATAAACATATAACTACAATATAAATTGACAGAGGTGATTACTCCACCATATACAGTATGTCTTAAGTACTAATATTTGAGAAGTGGGTAGTACAATATATGGTGAAAGTTTTAGGCACAAGGAAAGATACCATGAGGATAAAATTAAGTACTTTTTGGTTTTACTTGTGAATAAGGCATAAGTTGGACAAATTTTTAATTCATTATTGAGTGAGTTCCATAGACTGGGTCTTTTTATTTGCATTGAGGATTTGCACAGATTTAGCCTGACTCTGAGGATAACAAAGACATTTATTTCTGATGTGGCGCTCATGGCTTCTATTACACCTGTCAAGGAAAAGTTTCAGATGAAGATTAGCATTTAGGATCAAAGTTTGCTTTATGTATATATCACATGAGAATGTGTGGAGTGAGTGTATGGTTAGCATGTTAAGGCATTAACATGTTTAGCATGTTAATTCCTCTGAGCTTCAGTAGTTGTCAGGGAAAGTCGAAAATTCCAGTTTGGCAAACTGGAAACTTATGGAAACTTTACTTATTAAGACAACTCAATAGCTTGGTCGTTAGATCTTCGGCCTCACAGGTGTGGGGTCCATGGTTCGAGTTTATTAGAGCCCAAGTGAATGGAATAAGATGATTGATTAATGAAGATTAAGCCACCCAAAAGGTGGCACGGCCATGAATAGCCCGTAAGTGGTGGCCCTTTTGAGCCATTACCAGTATCAAGTGCTAATACTGGAGATCTGAGGAGGTGCGACTGCACCCTGCGTGACGGGAGATGTCTTCCCCAATAAGATGAGGCACTGTTTGGGTTATATATGGTCCACACGCCGGCGAGCTCACCTTCCTCAGTAAATTATGGGCCAATCCTCTACAGAATCATCACGGTGACAAAATACAACTTCACTTCCAGCATCACACTGGCAGGCAGTGTTTAACACCACCGCCAGTAACAGGTGATAGCCTGTTATAACACAGGCTTCAGTTATGTCAAGCCTTAACAGACTGACGTTAATTCTGTCTCATAACTCAACTCACGTTGCTCACGTGGCCCCACAAAGTGAGGTGATTCGATGAAATATTTATGCCCAAGCTTACCACCAAGTGCTGTTGGCTAGTTGGGAATATAGCCTCAGCTTCCAATGACCTTTGTACAGTCACGGTGGTCGAGTGGTTAAGGAACCAGGTACACCATGGTGCATAGTGCTCTTGGCTTTCTGGGCTCGAATCCTTCTGGGGTATGGAGTTTTCAGTTGCATATTGGCTTGAGGACCATTCAAGCTTGTTCGCATATATATATTTTGGATTGGAAGCAGTCTTTCTTGCAAACATATGTTGTTGAATATGACCGAAAGGGTAAGATTAATGATTCTAACTCGAATCTTCTCAATATTTCTTATGTTTTTCTTCACTGTCGAGGGTAGATGAAAAATTAATTCTCCAAAATTTATTTTCACACTTTGTTTATGGTCTGACGCGTCGAACCGTTTTGCAAGACACTTCTTACATTTTCAAAGACAATTTTACATATTCTGCCAATGCTAATATTCGCTTGTGGTGAGGTAATACAGGACATGATTGAGATGTATAAGTGAATCAATGGGTACATCATTGCGTGTTTTATCTTCTTGCTTCTGTGTTGGTTCAGGGTCTTGAAGTGGGTAGAAAGTAATGTTCTTATTGGCTTTTGATTGCTTGTTTTGACTTTTTGATGTGTAGGGCCTCGCTGATGTCGTGTCTCCTGTTGTCATTGTATCTGTCGATAATTTCTGTGTTGCTTGTTAAGCTTTCTCTTGTGATGGTCTGGTTGTGTGTGGAGATTATATGTTCCTTGATGGAGCCCTTTTGCTTATATATTGTTAATCGCCTAGAGAATGATGTTGTTGTCTTGCCTATATACTGAGATCCTTGTGGCTGACAGTCCCCAAGTGGGCAGGTGAAGGCATAGACGACGTTGGTTTCTTTCAAGGCATTCTCTTTGATCAACAGCCAATAAACACATATTTACATTCTACTCACTTCAAGACCCCGAAACAACAGACCACTGTTTAATTCATATATATGTATGAAATACAAACAGACCACTGTTTAATTCCCTTTGACTCTCAATATTATTTGTTATATTTTCACTTAACTCTGTGGTAATTTTTCCCCTAATATACTGTGCCCTGAATAGTTCATTCTCTTTGTATTATTTTACTGTCACTTTCCATTACATCGTCTGACCTTATCAATCCTGAAATTGAACACTTTCCGCCACCATTACCAACTTCTTTACATGTATACACTTTCTGTTTCATGTGACTTCCAGAATGTCAGAACGGACAAGTTCTGTATAATATAGACTGCAGATATGTAGAGAGCTACAAACATATTTTAGATATAAATTTTCTCGTAAAATTTTCATTATTCATATCTTTGACATGATGTTTTGCAGGCATGTCGTGGAGAGCGTCTGGACACTGGCGTGACACTGGAACGCTCTCGACCTACTGATGAGACTGACTGCGGTTACTTATCCTACAGAATTCCGGTAGCGGCTGATTTCCTAATCTGCTGGTCCACCATACCAGGTATCGTATGTATAATTGTACAGAACAGCTACTCCTCAGCTCATGAGAACTTTGTACCTAGATGGCTTTAATATATCCAAAATATATAATGTGTGATACACTAGCCAATATGCTGTTGGGCGGTGTGTGAGAGAAAGAGTGTGTGTGAAAACAGTGGAAGTTGGGTTTGAACCAGGTGCCAGGAAGGAGGCCTGGCTACCGGTTCTTAACTGTTTGCCTTTGTTCACACGGCAATAATTGGGGACCTGGTGTAAACAGATCTCTGGATTGTGGTCCATTGAAAACTGATAAGTTAAAGGTTAAGATGAACTATCGGGGAGGGAAGAGCTGTTAGCCTGTTAACAGGAGTCTAAATTTTCTGCACATGTTCCCTCGTGTATAAAAACTAAAAAATAATAAATATTTTCTGATACTCAAGAGGCAGCTCTTCCCTTCAGTTGTCTATGATGATTGAATAAATGCATGATATCAGTTAGCGGGTGCTCTGTGCTTAGAAAGGTGGGCATACTGGAAGACAGTAAGAATGAGACAAAAGGGAGTTTAAAATGGAACCTAAGAATAAGATTTAAGGATAAAGTGAGAAAGAATGTGGCTATAAATAATGGGAAATTGTGTATAAAGATAAGAAAACTTAGCCAAGCTTCTCAAATTACCGGGGAAATGTTTGTGAGGAGCACTTCATTAGGCCTATTCTATGAATGTGAATTTAACTTTTCTCAAACTATGATTAATTTCAGGTCATTATTCGTGGCGCAACATCTCTAATGGTTCCTGGTTCATACAGTCGTTGGTTCATGTCTTGGGCACGGAATACACCTATGAAGATTTGCTGTCCATGATGATAAATGTCAATAGATATATGATTATTAACTACGAATCCCACTGCCCTTGTGATTATTTCCTTTATATTGAGTATATACGCTGGAATAGGAATATGCCTAATTCATTTATACCAATTTATGATTTATAGCAATTTTCCATAAGAATACGGTAATTATCTGTACAACAGTCAAATAAAAATCAATATGTGGTTTGATGCAGGTAAAGGTTAAATTTCTGAGCGTAGGCCACTCGATAATTTCCTCAGGTAAGCTTCAACCTCCCCAGGACATCGTGGAAGCCCAATTGAGAGTCAAACCTTCTTCCAACACCAGTTTAGCAGGAATCTTTCCTAAACACCCTTGCTTCAGCCTTATGGAAAATTCCATAAGGTTCCTTACTCATCTTTAAGGATGAGTCAGGATCTTGGCCGAGTTTGCCAACTGTTGAACACTTTTATAATACTTTCTTTGTAATTTTTCTTAACTACAAAATTTTCTTTGTATCTTCCTAAAATTTGTATTAGCTAATTATCTAATACCCAAGCAGTTTTACATTTGCATTATAGCTAAATGTCATTTGATGCATGTACATAGCCACATAGGCAAAATATAAAAATTTTGATTGCTAAACGTGTTTAATATGCAGTGAATGTTATATGATAAACATATTTTACAATCGCTACCAGACATCTTGAGGTTATCTTGAGATGATTACGGGGCTTAGCGTCCCAGCGGCCCGGTCCTTGACCAATCCTCCTTTTTGTTACATCCCTCCCCCCCCCCCAGGAAGCAGCCTGTAGCAGCTGTCTAATTCCCAGGTACCTATTTACTGATATGTGAACAGTAGCATCAGGGTGAAAGAAACTCTGCCCATTTGGTATCGAACCCGGAACCTCAGGACTACGAATGTGAAGCGCTGTCCACTCAGCTGTCAGGCCCCTTGATTTGTCAAAGACATGATTTGTCTTTTTGAAAGATATCATACTGCAGATTCTTTATAGGAGACTGAATATAGATAGGTCAATAAAAAGCTTTATTAAATCTCTTGTGAGGTAGCAAATTAATGGTCACATAATTAAAGATATTCAGGGATTCATGAAAGACCTAAGTGAGCTAAAAATGAACCAGTGTCATTATAAACTTTAGCAACGGTTGTGAGTCCAACCTTGTTATACCTTATAGTATGTTGAGGAACAGCAGCTGCCTGTTCTGGACAGAAATCTTCACAATTTGAGAATGTAATGTTTTTTAAATACAGAGCAATTAGTCATATTCATGAGGAAATCTTCCCATTCAGTCTTTGTACAGGAGCAGTTCTAATCTTTTCAGTTCTCGATAGATTGTGTCCGGATGGTATCATACCAGCCCTTGTATAAGGTACTGTACTAATATGATTGAAGGTACAGTACAGTCCTTGATATTCCTTAGATTGTTATGTTGCTCAGTTTGTGTTCCCAAGTGATCACGATGACACCAATCAAAATAATTATATTTTGATCAGAATGGTTTTCATATTAGGAAATATAACCGATTTTTTAAAGATTTTTCTCCTGTACTCATATTGATGAGTTTACTTTTCAGTTTACCTTAAATTTCTTTCATCCTAAACCTGCTTCCAACACTATTTAGCACACTGAGCTCTGCATATCCTTCATATCTTAACTCAAAACTCTTACTAATACCTTTCGTCTCTATATATAAAGCTCGGCTTTCGACAAACTAACACACTTCGTAGCACTCTAGTTCACACTGCTCCTCCTGCTTCTAATGCTGCTGGTGTCTACTCTATTTTCTGTTCGTCTTGTTCCCTCCAATACTTTGGTGAAACGTACACTAAATTACAGACTTAAGGAACACAAAAGAAGGGTTAAGTCTGCAGACACGAACAATTCTTTCTTCTGTCATGTTAGGGATTCTAATTATCCTATTGATTGAGCTTCCTCTAAAATAATCTTTCCTCCCTCTACTCTACACAGACACCGTCTTGTCGAATTGGCTCTAATACACAGCCCGCCCAACATGAACCTGAGTCCTGGCTTTGTTGCTGTTGACTTTTTCCCTTTCTCAGTATATTCTCATATGTTCAAAACTTTCTATCAAACGTGACCTAACATAAGTCTACCCTTCCTTTTATCTCTCTTTGTCTTTCTCTTAGGATCCCTTTTTTATTCCGATTATTACACCTAATCTTCCGTATCATTTACCTTGCTCTTATCTTCTAAGATTTCCACCTCCTCACCTATCTCTTGCCTACTTAATGCCCTTGCCTCCCTCATCTTAAGAGGTCCCGACCTCTCCGTAGGGTGCAGTCGCACCTCCACAGATCTCCAGTATCAGCTATTGATACTGGCTCCAAACGGCCACCCCTTACAAGCTATTCATGCCCATACCATCTTTTGGGTGGCTTAATCTTCATCAATCAGTCAATCTCGTCTAATCAATTATCGACTTCATAATGGTCCAGGACGGACCGAAACGTCGTCATCTCTGTTAATAATAATAATAATAATAATAAAAATATTTTATTTAGGAAAAGTACATACATAGATGCATAGATAGGTAGAGCTAGTACATACAATACCTAAAGCCACTAGTACGCATAGCGTTTCGGGCAAGGTGAGGTGGGGGAAAAACACTTAGACTAAAACTTAATTGCTTAAAGTATAAATTGCGCTGAAAAAAATATAAAATAAAAGATAAAAAGGGGGGAACACGGTAGAAAATAGTCAATATACAAGTTGGTCAACAAACAGCATTTTTTAAAAATAGTACGACATGGGTTGACATTTAGCGGTAAGGTAGGTTACATGGAGTTAATTAGGTAGTACTTAGTTTTCATCTTAAACTGGTTGAGAGAGGTACAGCCTTTGACATGATTGGGAAGGTCATTCCACATCCTGGGCCCCTTAATTTGTAGAGCATTTCTATTTTGATTAAGTCGTACTCTTAGAATATCAAATAGGTATTTGTTTCTGGTGTGGTGCCCATGGGTTCTGTTACAACCTTCTAAGAAGCTTTTAAGCTCAGGATTGACATTACAATTCAGAGTTTTAAATATATAGAGTACACATGAGAAGATGTGCAGTGACTTAATATTTAACATATTCAGAGATTTGAGTAAAGGTACCGAGTGCTATACTGCTGCCGAGCATCAGAAACAAATACCTATTTGATATTCTAAGAGTATGACTTAATCAAACTAGAAATGCTTTACAAATCAAGGGACCCAGAATGTGGAATGATCTTCCCAATTATGTCAAAGACTGTACCTCTTCCAACAAGTCAAAGATAAAAATTAAGTACTACCTAATTAAGTCCATGTAACCTACCTCACCCCTAATTGTCAACCAAATCTACTATTTTAAACAATGCAGTTTGTTGACCAAATTGTATATTTGCTATTTTTCTGCCATGTTCCCCCCCTTTGTTATTTTTTTTATTTTCTCAACACAAATTATACTTTAATCTCAATTAGTATTAAGTTTTAGTCGTAGTGTTTATCCTGCCCGAAACGCTTTGCGTAATAGTGACTTTAGGCATTGTATGTACTTGCTCTATCTATAAATCCTTCAATGTTTTGTATCTCACCTGGTAGGTATATACTTACCTGAATAAATATTTGATTTGATTTGATTACATAATAATCATAATAATAATCATAATAATAATTATAATAATTACATAATTATTACGTACATAATAAATTATAATCTGCAGCAGAAAATTCACATAGGTATGCCAGAGGATGTTTATAGAATTTGGGCAATTTAGATGTGCCCAAATTCTCTACTTGGGCACGATCTCAAAAACTATTTGCCACCCCCGCCCTAGGCCAACTATTAACCTTCCCCAGAGTGCAACCCCACAACAATTACCTAACTCCTTGGAACCTATTTTACTTCTAGAGTGAGTAGTTTTATCAGGTGAAAGGAAACGTGGCCAAATTTATTCTGTCTTGTCTGGGAATTGAACCCTGGTCCCTTGGTTCTGAGTCGAGAAAATAGACCACTGTGCTAGAGGTCTGTGCGAGGAGTTGATACTTGCAAACTTCAAAATTGCGTTTAATGAAATATATGAAATGGGAAACATTAGTGAAACTATTCATGACATTCAAGACGGAAATTCGAATATACAGTAGTTGTGTTCTGTCCATATCTAATAAAAAAAAACTTCAACAAAATTGGAAAGGTATAGTCATGCTTCAAATGACTTCCAAACATTAAAAAGCAGGAGCAATGATTTGATTTTTCGAACACAGACAAATTCACAACAAGAATCGACAACGTTGTCACGGAGTTGACAACGTTGTCCTTATCAACGCATTGCCGTATGGTATTGTCGACATATACAATATCATATACATATACAATATCATATACATATACAATATATATACACATATACTATACACACGACCTAATCCCCTTTCAAAATTTGATGTTTTCATAATTTCTTCCCCTCACTACGGGCAAACTTTAATTAATAAAACAATGAAGTTTATAATTATAAACTATATTAATAATTATACAATTTCTCCCAATAACTGAAAAAATGTTTTATGATATAAAAATATTGTTTTATCATTTTATGCACAGTTGGAAACGGACCTAAATACAGTGCAAAGTTTTAGGGATAATGTGATTGCCGGATTAACGTAAAATAACATTTGAAATATGACATTATATTTATCAAAGGTATTTTAATATTTAAAGGGAAACTCTAAAGGAAAAATTTAAAGTGAAAGCATCATCTTGCTTCCTAATTGTTAATTCTGCAAATCACATCAGATTGTGTTGATTCGTTGTATTTCTTTTATTTTGAAACAATGTGTAATTATTATGTTTTACGTTTATTTCTGCAGCTAATCACCACATGCATGGAATGAAACAGACAGCTGTATTGTCGCTACTTTGATGCGCAAGGTATATCTTACACCTAAATACTGACAACATGATGAGTGAAGAAACTCAACATGATCAGTCAGGCTTGCACTGGAGGCACCAATAACCTTGGAAGAACACGTTCAAATTTCTGAACGTGCAGATCCTCATGTATCCTTGTTGTCTGAGATAGATAAGTTCTTGTGTTGGCCATGCAGTAAAACTGAAGAAGATACCCTGTAAATTCTCTAGAGAAAGTAAAGCAAAAGAAAACAAGCCACTGTGGAACTTCCCTCGGAGTTTAGAACAGCCAGACTAGTGGGACATCAATTAGTCTGTAAAGTCTAACTAATAACAAGGCAAAGTCTACATTACTGAAAAACTGTATTTATATCCAGAGTTATTGTTACTAATTGCTCAGTGAAAATTATACTTTTTAAATAAACAAATTAAGTTGTGTAAATTAGTGTGTTCTTCTGGTAGTGAGTGTTCTTCAAGGATAAATCTAAGCATTAAATTTGAATAATTGTCTTTAATCTAATATAATTGTTGTAAATTATTTTGTTAGCTGACAAGTTTAACACCAAGTGAACAAAGAAGTTTGCAGGTATCTTGTAGAGTTTGTTTTATTTTCATACAAATGAACCTTATCAGGTAAAATGTCTTTCATTGCCATGAGTGATAACATTATCATGTAGAAATGTATCATTACCGTGACTTTGAAGAAATTAGGATAGAAAATTTTAGGAACGTGACCCCTCTTTGTTGAGCTATTAGCATGCTTTTTACCTCTTAGTATGACTAACAGATGACTTGATTTATGAATTTATTAACTGATTTCAGATAAATCTGTAGACAATAAATCTACTTTTCGTAACCTTAATAACCATAAAAAACAGATTAGTGTGTTGTATTCATAAAAAAGATATATGTTAAGGTATGTACATTGTGCCAGTGATTGTACATTGGGTGGCTTGATATGAGAGGATTTAAAAAGAAGGCACCAAGCCGGGGAGACTATGTAGCACCATCAAAGTTGCAGGATATTCAAACAGGGCTAAATGTCACCAAGGATGCCAATACGAGAACAAAAGCGCATAAGGCGAGCGGTATCAAAGGTATCTGCCACCAAGGACTCTAATGAGGAAGACCACGAATTTGCAGCAGTCGCGGTCTTACATTTGCCTGATTTCTCCTCACCTCAGGGAGCTGCTAAGCCAAACTGAGAGTGACGGAGCGTAGTTCCACCGTCCCTTCACCCGTTGAGGGAAAGGGAGGGGGGGGGGATGGGGGTGGTCAGCTGTATTGCTTTGGCTTAGTCCTCGCTAGTGGAACTAGGCTAGCAGTATAACCCGTCCTCGACTCAAGTACATTACATCCAGCGGTTGACCCCACAGATGCATATATCAAATGAACAAATCCACAAGGTGATGAGAATTCGAACTTACGCCCGGGATGATCCCAGACGCTGCATCAGTCGATTGTGCTACGACATGGTAAGAGGGCGGGCGTAAGTTGGAAACCTCGTCACGGCCCTTGTGGATTTGTTCATTTGATATATCACGCTATTGTGATTTATGTGGGTACTGAAGTAAGGGCGAAGAGGTAGAACAGCATGTTGAAAGAGCCCGAGTGCATGGGGGGAATTGTGTAAAACCCTGGTTTGTGTCTCGGAGAGGCAGCAGGATCCGTGTGAGGTCAGCAGAATTTCCGGTTGCAATTCTTTTGACCATGTTGTGGCGCAATCGACTAAGGCAGCGTCTGATATCATCCCGGGCGTAAGTTCGAATACTCATCATGGCCCATGTGGATTTGTTCATTTGATATATCACGCAATTGTGATTTCTGTGTGTACATGCTGTTCATTCAAAATGGGATTTTCCCAAATATAAATTAATATTATAATATATTAGCATATTGTGCATATATGGGCATAGGTTAGTTTAGGTGTTTAGGTTCTGTTGGCGATTATTTTTAATAATAATAATAATAATAATAATAATTTTTATTTAGGTAAAGGTACATACATAAAGAGATTTTACAAAGTTTGTTGGCTTTATAGATAGAGCTAGTACATACAATGCCTAAAGCCACTATTACGCAAAGCGTTTCGGGCAGGAAAAAACACTAATGACTAAAGCTTAAAACTAATGGGTAAAAAGAATAAAATGTGTTGAGTACAAATAAAAATAGAGGTAAAAGAGGGGGGAACATTGTTGAAAAAGCAGCACAAATACAATTACAAATTATTACAGAAAATTACATTCAAACAGCGTTGATTTGGAAAAAAAAAAAAAAAAAAACATACATGGGTTGACAACAGAGGGGTAAGGTAGGTTACAGGGAATTTATTAGGTATAGCTTCGTTTTTAACTTAAACTGGTTGAGAGAGGTACAGTCTTTAACATGGTTGGGAAGGTCATTCCACATTCTGGGCCCCTTGATTTGTAGAGCATTTCTGGTTTGATTAAGTCGTACTCTAGGAATATCAAAACTGTATTTATTTCAGGTGTGGTGTTCATGGGTTCTGTTACAACCTTCTATGAAGCTTTTGAGATCAGGATTGGCATTATAGTTTAGCGTTTTATATATGTATAATACACATGAGAGAATGTGCAGTGACTTAATGTCTAACATATTCAGAGATTTGAGTAGGGGTACCGAGTGATGTCTGGGGCCAGAATTGGATATTGTCCTAATAGCAGCTTTGTGTTGAGTAATCAGAGGACGTAAGTGATTTTGGGTAGTAGAGCCCCAAGCACAAATACCATAGTTGAGATATGGATAGATAAGGGAGTAATAGAGAGTCACCAGGGCAGGGCGTGGTACATAATATCTGATCTTAGAAAGAATGCCCACAGTTTTTGAAACTTATTTTGATATGTTTAGAATGTGTCCCTGGAAATTCAGCTTGTGGTCAATGAGAATGCCAAGGAATTTGCCATCTAATTTGTTACAAATTTGGGTATTGTTTATTTTGAGATTTATTTGATTAGAGGATTTATTGCCAAACAAAATATAGAAAGTTTTGTCAATGTTAAGGGTGAGTTTGTTGGCAGTTAGCCACAGATGGACTTTATTTAGCTCAGTATTTACTGTGGCATTTAGAGCAAGGGGATCAGGACTGGAGTAAATGAAGGTTGTGTCGTCAGCAAATAGAATAGGTTTGAGGTGTTGGGAGGCATTTGGAAGGTCATTAATGTAGATGAGAAAGAGGAGAGGGCCAAGTATGCTGCCCTGGGGAACACCAATGTTGATGGGTAGGGTGGGAGAAATTGTATTATTCACAGAAACACATTGGAGCCTGTCAGTAAGGTAGGATTTGAGGTATTGTAGGGAGTGTCCTCTGACACCATAATGATGTAATTTAAGAAGAAGGTTTTGGTGGTTGACAGTATCGAAAGCTTTACGCAGGTCCACAAATAACCCAACAGGGAACTCATTTTTATCAAGAGCTGTATGAATCGAGTTAAGCATACTATTAAGTGCATCGTTAGTGCTTTTTTTGGGCCTGAAGCCATATTGGCAAGGGCTAAGTATATTGAGTTTGGCTAGATATGAGTAAAGCTGCTTATAGATTAGTTTTTCAAAAATTTCTGACAAGTTTGGCAGGATTGATATAGGTCTAGTTGTTAACATTTGTAAGATCACCACATTTGTGGACAGGCGTTACTCTCGCTTTTTTTAGAATATCTGGAAAGGTTTTTATTTGTAGTACATGGGGTGAAGCATTTACAGCGTTGTAATTCGAACAAAATTCGTCACTTGTTCCAGAATTATTCGAACGAAATCAGTTGTGAGTCGTGTGTAAACCGTTTTTCATTCATAAACTCTGGCAAAAGTATATTTGTGCAAGTTTATAGTTAAATTAACCTCCTTTAAGCATTTTAATAGGTTAGCTAAACCTTTCAAATAGTCCTCCCAATTATTGTGATAAATTACAATATCATCAAAGTAAGCTCTACATTATGGTATGTCTTTTAACACTAAATTCATAAGACACTGGAAAGTTGCAAGGGCGTTTTTCAGCCCAAAAGGCTTTACAGTGAATTCAAACAACCCATCGCAGTTATAAATGCACTCATCTCTCGTGCTCTCGGTGTTAAAGGAATTTGCCAGTACCCTTTTGGCAAATCTAGTTTGGTTACAAACTTGGCTTTACCAATACTATCTATGCAATCATCTAATGTAGGTATTGGATAATTATCATCCACAGTCAATACATTTATCTTACGGTAATCAATGACCGACCTGTGAGTTCCATCTTTCTTTGGAACTAAAATACTGGGACTACTCCAACTTCTGCTGTTAGGTCTCACCAATCCATGTTGAAGCATGTAGTCAACTTCTTTCCGAATGTGATTCAGCTTTGCAGGGTTGATTCTATATGGGTGTGACTTGACTGGTTGGTTGTCACTCACCTCGATGTCATGGTGAATAACTGTAGTCTGGGTGGGAATATCGCCAAAGATGTCTGCCTTAGATGTCAGCAACTGCTCCAAGTCCTGCTTCTGCTCTGATGACAAATGTTCCACCAACTTCTGGATGTTAGACAACCACTCCACACTGCTAAAATATGGTACACGAGCATTAAGTACATTATAAAATTACATTGCCCACTATTCTCGTCCATTTGGTTCACACTAAGCACCTGATTGGTACTGATAGTTCCTTTCAGTGTTAATTTCATTCTATTTACATTTACTACTGGTTCTTTTGTCTTGAGAGCAGGTGTCTGGATTACATAATTGGTGGGACTAAGTTTCTCTATCACTGTATATGGATCACCCGCTTCAAAATTTCGTTGCTATGCATTTTTATCAATTGTACTTTTATTTTGCATTGAGCCTCTTTAAGATGAATCAAAGCTTTAGCACTGCTTTTGTTTAACGTATCTTGTAACTTATCAACAAAATTTACCGGAACAACACTTTTTAGACTTCCAACTATTTTATCTCTTAAGATGGTTAGTAGACTTCTCACATCATGCTCAAAAACTAATGAAGTGGGTGAACACCCTAGGGATTCCTGATAAGTATCCCTGTTACGGCCCTATTGGGTCGTAACTGGGTTCTTTCTCTGATGTTATTAGAGATTGGGTATCCGGCCCCAAGTTAGTAGTGGCTTTCAAGGGGTGTGTTCCGTAACGCAAGTAAATTAAAGGGGAAGGGATACAAATACACAAAATTAAATATATATTGCTACCACCACAAATAAATATATCACAGTCACACGCGGGGTTGCTATTACTACACTTCTTATTTACAATAACTCGTCTTCCTCCGAAGACACGGGTTGCTCCACGGTGCTCACGATGAGTAGCCCTGGTCCTCTTCTAGTGGCCTCACGATGAATCCTTAGATTCTCTAGACGAGTCTACCCCGGCCACACAACAGTGTTCATCCGGGGGGTGACTCACAGCTTCTGCAGCAAATGCGTGGAGATACTACGGCTGCCTTGGGTAGACTGATCCACCGTCCGATTCAGCAGTCCCAGGTCGACTCTGTAATCAGACAAGTACTAGGGACACCCTAGGGCACCTCACTTACAGGCTTAGACACAAACGCCCACCTATCCACTCCATAGATGGCGTTGCTGTCTAAGCGTCACCTCACCAGAGGTCAGCAGCGGCTATTTTATGAGCTGATCAGGACGGGAAACCAGCCCCTGTGGCTGGTATATCCTGTCCTCACTAGATGGCGTCGTCCATTTGGAGGGGGTTTCGGGAGCTGACCCACAGATGGCGCGGTCGTCACTGCTCGGTGCTCGGACGCTGGGCTCGGGTCCATAACAGCCCCAAAAAGTGGGGAAACTCTATGAAATATCTGTGTTCAATTGACCTCTAAGCGCTGTCAAATGTTGGGTAAATAGTCTCATTCCAACGTTTCCAACGTTTTTGTACAGTCAATTTGGTCTACTGGATAAGGTACCAGATACGCCAAGGTGAATAGAGGTCCTGGCTGTCTGGGTTCGAATCCTTTTGGAATAAGAAGTTTTCAGTTGTGTATTTTCTTGGGGACCATTCAAGCTTGTTCGCATTTGTGTTGCTCACGTTGCCCCAAAATGTGAGGTGATTCGATAAAAGATCTGTGCCCAAGTTGAGCTCTGAGCGCTGTCGGATGTTGGGTAAATAATCTCACGACTTCCACCATTTTTGAACAGTCAGTTTGGTCTAGTGGCTAATGTATTAGATATGCCAAGGTACATAGTCCTCCTGACTGTCTGGGATCAAATCCTTCTGGGATGTCGAGTTTTCAGTTGCGTATTTTCTTGGGGACCATTCTAGCATGTTCATATTTGTGTTGCTCACGTGGCCCCGACAGGTGAGGTCATTCGATGAAATATCTGTGCCCAAGTTGATCACCGAGCGCTGTCGGATGTTGGGTAAATAGGGTGATGATTTCCAACAATTTTGAACAGTCAATTTACTCTAGTTGTTATACTCAAATTCTATGTCAGTTAAAATGTAACCAATCACAGGCAAGTAGGCCTCTGACGTCATGCCAAACAGAGGAGCATCAGCTATGCTCCCAGCAGCCTCACTTCTCCTCACAGACTCAGAGTAGGTGAACCTCGGTTGGCCAGATATATACCTTGTTGTCTCGGTCAATAAATATATACAGAAGCAACTACTGTGTCTACATTCTACCCGAACAAGGCAAACGAATACTGGTAGCAGCAGTGGGGCCCAGAATTTTTTTTTCTGGAAACAAAAGTTCAAGTACCCAGCCGCCACCGCCATAAGCTGCCATCCTGCCACCCACGCATCAAATATTGTGCCAGACCGGGGTCCTGCCATCAACCACTACTCCAGGCCAACGTTTCAAAAGTCAGGGTCAATATTTTCCTGTGAGAACGCTCATTCATCAGTGAGGAGGAAGGAAGCTTCCCGCGCCAGCCAATTTTGAATCTCGCGCCACCACGTGGGAACCTGCATCACCACCACCACCGCCGCCCAAGCTGACAGTATCTAAGCTTTGTGAGTGTTCTAGCTACTGAAATCGTGGTCAGCCATCGTCGCAAGTATCAACTGATTATTGTGGGTGTTGTACAGTTATTCAAGAGGAATTGGTGAAAAAAAAGACTACAATTGTTTGACTAAGTGTCGTCACCTTGGCTCCCTCCCAAACTCACACACCTCGTCACCTCTCATCATCGCCACCAGCCCCTGTTACATCGTTTTGTGTGAACTTCTCCTAGAAAATTGTGTTCTCCACCGCCATCGTCGCAATATCGTCGTCTCCGAGTTTATCTTCGCGCTCCCAACATCAATTCCGAGCTTGGGGGTCTCCACGGAGCTTCGTACCACCGCCGCCAGGAGCGCTGCCATCGCACCAGTTTGTAAACAAGCTCTCACATGGTCCTCTTCACACGTCTCGTCACCGTTTTTTGTTTTGGCCACTGTTATATTGCAAATCCTGCAGCCCTGAGTTAAGTAATTATGAGCTAAGATATCGTGTGCTATGATTTAATGAGGTTTAACGCAACTATATCCAAAATATCTTATGAATTAACCTTTCAATGACTTGTTAAATATTGGAGTCGGTTTAGTACTCCATTCCCTCAGTTTCTCTGAGTCCTTTCAATATTCCCTGCATTGTTTCCATTATTCATTACTTGTTACTAGTGTCATTAGTGAATTCAAAGGTGAGAGAAATAAGAAATAATTGTTTCTAGCAGTTTATTTTGCATAATAGAAATTTGTTTGAGATTTCCATAGATAATAGAACATAGAATTTTTTTTTATATTTCTCCAGACCGAACTTGAAATTTATCCTTTAAGCATTTTATTTAAAATTTTTACCATAGCAGTTATATACATTCCTGTGTCCAGTTTATGTGCTACATCCATATTTCTTGCATTGCCACTTGTTGTGTTGAATCTTTTAATGAAATTTTGCAATTGCATTTCCCAGTTTTTATTCTAAATTGCTGTGCTTAGTCTGGTTTAATTAATTTACATACATCTAATTCCAGTCATTTTTTAATGAAAGATTGCTAAATTTAGTTTACAATTTGCTTGTTCTTAATTATTTTTTTGCCTAGCCCAATTTAATAATTTTATTTCTGCCATTTTTTTTACTTTAGCCAAGTTGATATTTTTGTGTGTGTTTATTTTTGTGTATACTATCTCTGATGCCAGGTGCACTTAATTATAATCTGCGCTCAAATATTACTTCCACGGCTGTGACAATGCCTACCACTGTTGAAACCCCTTCAGACTCAACAGGAGCAGTTGCTCATCCCAATGGCCAGAGATCAGCTCAGGAAATGGGTATTCCTCTTTTTGCTGGAGAATCGCGCTTATTAGAATCATGGTTTAGTAAGGTTGAAGCGAAAACAGTTGCACGTTTTTCTAAGCCTACTGATGCCGAATACTTAGCAATTGCACGGTCAGCCGTGGACACAACCAAAGGTGATGCACGTTTTGTTGTTGATCAGAAAGCCATTGTTAGCCTCCAGTCTTGGCCCGAATTTAAGGATTTCTTTCGCCGGCGCTTTGTTAATAAAGGAGACCTTGACCCATATAGGTTAGTTAAGAAAATTGCCAATGCCACCATGCAGCCAGGTGAATCGTTTAATGCATTTACTAGCCGTCTCGATCAGTATCTGTATGCCTTAGTTTCTGCTATGAATAATTCGACTTGGTTAGATAAAGACAATAATCTGTCCCCTGAGGCTACGGCCAAGATGATAGCATTTGGTACTTTAATGCATTTTGCCCCCGAGCATACTAAACCAATCGTTGAGCAACAAAATTTTGGTGTTAAACATGAAATTGGGGAAGTGTTTGAGGCGATTAACAATGCCGCCGATAAACTAGCTCCTCGAAGTGCTCAACTGTTGCCACCCTCTGATACTGTAAATGTAGTAATAAGCTCTCAGCATCCTCCCACAAATTCTCAAAACTCTTGGTCGCAGACGCGTACCCATGCTCGTAGCCCCCAGTCAAATTCGCCGCCTCATAAATTGCCGAAACGCCATAGTCCACAACCATCCACTCCCTCATGTTGGCATTGTGGTAAGAGTAACCACCTCACAAGGGACTGTTGGTCCGCCCCTAGATCATCACCTCCTAGACAATTCTCTCGGTCCCCTCGTCAATCTAATCATTCTAGGCTTCCATATTGCACGTACCATAAACAAATTGATCACCACACTGCGGGTTGTAGAGCTAGGCAAAGGACATCTCCACCTCGTAACTTCCATGGTCAGTCTTGGCGAGGCACACAGCGTCCAAGACATTATCAGAACTCTCGTAATTACAACTCCAGCCCAGTTATAATGCAACTACAAATTATAATGCTCAGTCACAGAATGCTGGAGCTCAGAATGTTCACTCCATGTCGTCGGGAAACCCCCAAGGCCATCCGCTAACCAATTCAAGCTAGCCAATCCTAGTGCCCTCCCTGTGAATTCAGTAGCTACCCAAAATAGATTTGGACACTTGACAGAGGAGGACACTGACTCTAGACCAGTTGTAGATGTTGACGGATCCACAGTAAATTTGACCCAAACAAGACGCAGTTATCCCAGACAACATAAGTCAAAAGTAGTAACTTGTCCAGTCTCAAGTGATGGTCCCCTTGTACCAGCCATTTTACATGGTAGAGTTTTAAAAGTTTTTCTTGACTCCGTTGCAAAAATTAATATTGTCAAGCCCTTAGCTCTTAGAGACATTGAAAGTAAGCACCCTACTACTTTAAAACAGTCACACATACCTTTTCTAAGTGGTATTTCAGGAAATAAAGTAAAAGTTCAGGGTGAAATTGACCTCCCACTCAAGTTCAATGATGTCACATTGTCTATAACATGTTTAGTTGTTGACATTATTCATTTTCCTGGAGACATTCTCTTAGGTCTGTGCACCATGATTGATGAAAATATTGCACTGTTTCCCCATCGTTGGAACATAAGTATCAAAGACCACGTCAAACCCTTGTGTAGCATGTATCGACAGGGCCACGAGTTCAACCTTCAATCAGATTACGTTAATTTTGTTGACACCCGCCTTGCAAGCGTAGGTTTGTCAGATCATTGTCGTGGTAGCATACCCGAGAAATCAGGCACTCGATTGAAGCATAGTAGTTGTGCAGTTGTTAAGGAGAACGAGTATCGGGACTTTCTGGAAGGGGACGCCTTAACGGATTCTCGTTGTCTCGCTCGCCTGGCAGCTTCCATCTCTGAAGTCAGTGGTTCCACGGCTACTAACACTGTGCTACACCCTCATTGTCTCACCAGAATAAGAGTTAAGGTTCAGGGAGTGCCTGAGTTGTCGGATGTGATTGCGGAAAGTGAAACATGTAAAGTGAATGGTACATTTGTTGAACCCTCCTGGCACACAGTGCAGGATGGTACTGTTACATTATTTATTGCAAACACTAGTAATGCCGACATCCATCTCCAGTCTGGTACCCATGTTGTAGATTTTGCCCATTACTCGTTACCGGTGCGAGTTGTGGATGATGTCTCCATGGATCATACTGTTTGTACACTCACACCAGGAGAACAGGGATCTCAGCCAGAGGTGCAAGCGCAACACCTCAGTCCTACTGATTTTCCTGACTCTGTGGCTCAACTTTTGTAAATTTTGAACAGGAATAGAGCTGTTGTTGCTCTACCAGGAGAAAAGTTAGGTCTCACTCCTCGTATTACACATAAAACTATGGTATTTGTGCTTGGGGCTCTACTACCCAAAATCACTTACGTCCTCTAATTACTCAACACAAAGCTGCTATTAGGTCAATATCCAACTCTGGCCCCAGACATCACTCGGTGCCCCTACTCAAATCTCTGAATATGTTAGACATTAAGTCACTGCACATTCTCTCATGTGTATTATACATATATAAAACGCTAAACTATAATGCCAATCCTGACCTCAAAAGCTTCATAGAAGGTTGTAACAGAACCCATGAGCACTACACCAGAAATAAATACAGTTTTGATATTCCTAGAGTACGACTTAATCAAACTAGAAATGCTCTACAAATCAAGGAATGTGGAATGACCTTCCCAACCATGTTAAAGACTGTACCTCTCTCAACCAGTTTAAGATAAAAACGAAGCTATACCTAATTAATTCCCTGTAACCTACCTTACCCTTCTATTGTCAACCAATGTCTGTTTTTTTAAAGAGCGCTGTTTGTCGACATAATTGTATTTGTTCTGCTGTTTCAGCTATGTTTTATTTCTTGTTTTCATTCTACTCTTTATGGTCAATTAGTATTAAGCTTGTCATTTAAGTTTTTCATGCCCGAAACGCTTTGCGTAATAGTGGCTTTAGGCATTGTATGTACTAGCTCTACCTATAAGTCAACCAATCCTTGTAAAAATTTCTTGAATGTATGTACTTTACCTAAATAAAGATTTTATTTTATTTTATTTTATTTTTTTTTATTTTTTAAAATTCCCCTTGAACAAGGAACTACGCCTATTTATGTACCAGCTTACCGTCTTCCCCATTCTCAGAGAGCAGAAGCAGATAGACTCATAGAGAAAATGTTACAGAGTGATGTAATTGAATCGAGTAATTCGCCATGGAACGCTCCATTGATTCTTGTACCAAAGGGAGATGGGACTTGGAGACCTGTAATCGATTATCAGAAGCTTAACAGAGTAACGATACCTGATCGTTTCCAACTTCCAGTCCTATATGATTTGTTGCAAAGTATTGGTCGAAACAAAGTATTCTCAACATTAGATTTATTGCAGGGATTCTGGCAAATCCCCCTTGATGAGGAAAGTAAACAATTGACAGCCTTTAGTACTCCCAATGACCATTTTCATTTCAAAAGAATACCGTTTGGTTTGCGGAGTAGTCCAATAACCTTTTTACAGCTCATGACAAATCTATTTCGTAGATTGATAGGAAGTACTCTTCTAGTTTACCTTAATGATCTCATAATCATGTCGCAAGATGTTCAGACTCATTTCCAGAACCTTGAGAAAGTACTTGCAAAGCTCGCAGAAGCAAATTTAAAAATGAGCTTGCAAAATGTTCATTTTTAAAGGAGAAGATTAATTTCCTAGGTCATACAGTTACACCATCAGGTATTACATTGAACGAATAAAAAAATTGTTGCTGCTCGTGATTTTCTAACGCCTTGTACTGCAGAAGCCTAAGACAGTTCACAGGTCTTGTAGGATTTTATCACTCATTTATTGCTGGATTCTCTATTAAGCCGCCCCACTTAACAAGTTGCAAAGAAAAGATGAACCCTTTGTTTGGGGAGTGGCCCGGGATCAGTCATAAAAAAAAACTCATGCAGCCTTGATCTCATCACCTGTCCTTAGGTACCCAGATTTTTCTAAACCTTTTACGTTGGTTACAGATGCTAGTGACATAGGTTTAGGTGCTGCATTACTTCAAACAGAAGGTCACAGAGATCACGCAATAGCTTGTGTAAGCCGTACATTATCTAAAGAAGAGGAAAATTATAGCGTAACAGAATGAGAAGCCTTAGCAGTTGTCTGGGCACTTAAACATTTAAGGGTTACAATTTATAATTACCCAGTTCATGTTCTTACAGATCTTAATTACTCTACACCAGTATTATCTTACCTAATCTACTGTCTTCACTAGTATTATCTTACCTTCTCTCCTGTCATCACAGGTATTTTCTTACCTTCTCTCCTGTCATCACAGGTATTTTCTTACCTTCTTAATAGTCATCACTTATATTATCTTACCTACAATCCTGTCAACACTGGTATTATCGTAGCTACTCTCCAGTCATCACAGGTATTATCTTACCTACTCTCCTGTCATCACTGGTATTATTTTACCTACCCTACTCTCATCAATAGTATTATCGTAGCTACTCTACTGTCATCACTAGTATTATCTTACCTTCTCTCTTATCATCACTGGTAATATCTTACTTACTCTACTGTCATCACTAGTATTATCTTACCTAATCTACTGTCATCACTAGTATTATCTTACCTTCTTTCCAGTCATCACTGGTATTATCTTACTTACACTACTGTCATCACTAGTATTATCTTACCTAATCTACTTTCATCACTGGTATTATCTTACCATCTTTCCTTTCATCACTGGTATTATCTTACCTACTCTCCTGTCAACGCAGATATTATCTTACCAACTCTCCTGTCATCACTGGTATTATCTTATCTTTTCTCCTGTCATCACTGATTTTATCTTACCTATTCTAATGTTTTCAATGGCATTATCCTGCCTACCCTCCTGTCATCACTAGTATTATCTTACCTTCTCTCCTGTCATCAATTGCATTACCTTACCTATTCTCCCTGTCATCACTGGTTTTATCTTACCTACTGTACTGTCATCACTGCTATTATCTTACCTACTTTCCTGATATCACTGGTAATATATAACCTTCTCTCCTGTCATCACTGGTATTATCTTACCTACTTTTGGGCATCACTGGTATTATCTTATGTACTTTCATGTCATCACTGGTATTATCTTACGTTCTTTCATGTCATCACTGGTGTTATCTTTCCTACTCTTCTGTCATCACTGGTATTATCTTACCTTCTCTCCTGTCATCACTGGTATTATCCAACTTACTCTACTGTCATCACTAGTATTATCTTACCTAATCTACTGTCATCACTAGTATTATCTTACCTTCTCTCCTGTCATCACTGGTATTATCCTACTTACTCTACTGTCATCACTAGTATTATCTTACCTAATCTACTGTCATCACTAGTATTATCTTACCTTCTCTCATGTCATCACTGGTATTATCTTACTTACTCCTCTGTTATCACTAGTATTATCTTACCTAATCTACTGTCATCACTAGTATTATCTTACCTAATCTACTGTCATCACTAGTATTATCTTACCTAATCTACTGTCATCACTAGTATTATCTTTCCTTCTCTCCTGTCATCACTGGTATTATCTCACTTACTCTACTGTCATCACTAGTATTATTTTACCTAATCTACTGTCATCACTAGTATTATCTTACCTAATCTACTGTCATCACTAGTATTATCTTGCCTAATCTACTGTCATCAATAGTATAATCTTACCTAATCTACTGTCATCACTAATATTATCTTACCTAATCTACTGTCATCACTAGTATTATTTTACCTAATCTACTGTCATCACTAGTATTATCTTACCTAATCTACTGTCATTACTGTTATTATCTTACCTATTCTCCTGTCATCACAGGTATTATCTTACCCACCCTCCTGTCATCACTGGTATTATCTTACCTTCTCTCCTGTCATCACTTGTATTATCTTACCCACCCACATGTCATTACTGGTATTATCTTACCTTCTCTTCTGTCATCACTGACATTATCTTACCTATTCTACTGTTATCACTGGTATTATCTTACCTACCCTCCTGTCATCACTGGTATTATCTTACCTTCTCTCCTGTCATCGCTGGTATTAACTTACCCTCTCTCCTGTCATCACTGGTATTATCTTACCTACTTTACTATCATCACTGGTATTATCTTACCTACTTAACTATCATCACTTGCATTATCTTACCTACTTTCCTGATATCACTAGTATTATATTACCTTCTCTCCTGTCATCAATCTTATTATTATCAATCGTATTATCTTACGTTCTTTCATGTCATCACTGGTATTATCTGACTTTTCTGTCATCACTGGTATTATCTTACCTTCTCTTCTGTCATCACTGGTATTATCTTACCTACTTTTGGGCATCACTCTTATTATCTTACGTTCTTTCATGTCATCACTTGTATTATCTTACGTTCTTTCATATCATGAATGGTATTATTTTAAGTTCTTTCATGTCATCACTGTTGTTATCTTACCAACTCTTCTGTCATCACTAGTATTATCTTATCTACTCTACTCTTATCACTGGTACTATCGTAGCTACTCTACTGTCATCACTAGGATTATCTTACCTTCTCTCCTGTCATCACTGGTATTATCTTACTTACTCTACTGTCATCACTAGTATTATCTTACCTAGTCTACTGTCATCCCGAGTATTATCTTACCTAGTCTACTGTCATCCCGAGTATTATCTTACTTTCTCTCCTGTCATTACTGGTATTATCTTACCTACTCTACTGTCATCACTAGTATTATCTCCTACTGTCATCACTGGTATTATCTTACCATCTTTCCTGTCATCACTGGTATTATCTTACCTTCTCTCCTGAAATCACTGCTATTATCTTACCTTCTCTCCTGTCATCACTAGTATTATCTTACCTTCTCTCCTGTCATCACTGGTATTATCTTACTCTACTGTCATCACTAGTATTATCTTTCCTAATCTACTGTCATCACTAGTAATATCTTACCTCCTCTCCTGTCATCACTGTTATTATCTTAATTACTCTACTGTCATCACTGTTATTATCTTAATTACTCTACTGTCATCACTAGTATTATCTTACCTTCTCTCCTGTCATCTTTGGTATTATCTTACTCTACTGCCATCACTAGTATTATCTTACCTAATCTACTGTCATCACTAGTATTATCTTACCTTCTCTCCTGTCATCACTGGTATTATCTTACTCTACTGTCATCACTAGTATTATCTTACTTAATCTACTGTCATCACTAGTATTATCTTACTTAATCTACTGTCATCACTAGTATTATCTTACTTAATCTACTGTCATCACTTGTATTATCTTATCTTTTCTCCTGTCATCATTGGTTTTATCTTACATATTCTACTGTTATCACTGGCATTATCTTACCTACCCTCCTGTCACCACCAGTATTATCGTACCTTCTCTCTTGTCATCAATTGTATTACCTTACCTATTCTCCCAGTCATCACTGGTATTATCTTACCTACTCTCCTGTCATCACTGGTATTATCCTACCCACCAACCTGTCATTACTGGTATTATCTTACGTTCTCTACTGTCATCACTGGTATTATTTTACCTACGCTACTGTCATCATTGGTATTATCTTACGTTCTCTCGTTCGTCACTGGTATTATCTTACCTTCTCTCCTGAAATCACTGCTATTATCCTACCTATTCTCCTGTCATCACTGGTATTATCTTTCCTACTCTCCTGCCATCACTGGTATTATCTTACCTGGTCTCCTGTCATCACTGGTATTATCTTTCCTTCTCTTCTGTCATCACTAGTATTATCTTACTTTCTCTCCTGCCATCGCTGGTACTAACTTTCCTTCTCTCCTGTCACAACTGGTATTATCTTACCGTCTCGCCTGTCATCACTGGTATTATCTTACCTACTGTACAATCATCACTGGTATTATCTTACCTACTTTCCTGATATCACTGGTAATATATAACCTTCTCTCCTGTCATCACTTGTATTATCTTACCTACTTTTGGGCATCATTAGGGAGCCGGTCGGCCGAGCGGACAGCACGCTGGACTTGTGATCCTGTGGTCCGGGGTTCGATCCCAGGCGCCGGCGAGAAACATTGGGCAGAGTTTCTTTCACCCTATGCCCCTGTTACCTAGCAGTAAAATAGGTACCTGGGTGTTAGTCAGCTGTCACGGGCTGCTTCCTGTAGGTGGAGGCCTGGTCGATGACCGGGCCGCGGGGACACTAAAAAAAAAAAGCCCCGAAATCATCTCAAGAAGATCACTGGTATTATCTTACGTACTTTCAATTCATCACTGGTATTATCTTACGTTCTTTCATGTCATCACCGGTATTATCTTACGCTCGTTCATGTCATCACTGGTGTTATCTTTCCTACTAATCTGTCATCACTGGTATTATCTTACCTACTCTACTATCATCACTAGTATTATCTTACCTTCTCTCCTGTCATCACTGGTATTATCTTACCTACTCTACTCTCATCACTGGTATTATCATAGCTACTCTACTATCATCACTAGTATTATCTTACCTTCTCTCCTGCCATCACTGGAATTATCTTACTTAATCAACTGTCATCACTAGTATTATCTTACCTTCTCTCCTGTCATCACTGGTATTATCTTACTGACTCTACTGTCATCACTAGTATTATTTTACCTATTCTACTGTCATCACTGGTATTATCTTACCATCTTTCCTGTCATCACTGGTATTATCTTACCTACTCTCCTGTCATCACATGTATTATCTTACCAACTATCCTGTCATCACTGGTATTATCTTATCTTCTCTCCTGTCATCACTGGTATTATCTTACCTACTCTACTGTCATCGTTGATATTATCTTATCTTCCCTCATTTCATTATTGGTATTATCTTACCTTCTCTTTTGTCGTCACTAGTATTATCTTACGTTCTCTCCTTCCATCACTGGTATTATCTTACATTCTCTCCTGTCATCACTTGTATTATCTTACCTATTCTCCTGTCATCACTGGTATTATCTTCCCTACTCTACTGTCATCACTGGTATTATCTTACCTTCTCTCATGTCATCACTGGTATTATCTTCCCATTTCTCCTTTCATCACTGGTATTATCTTCCCATCTTTACTGTCATCACTGGTATTATCTTAACTGGTATAATGTCATCAATGGTATTTTCTTACAAACTCTCCTGTCATCACTTGTATTATCTAACTTTCTCTCCTGTCATCACTGGTAGTATCTTACCTACTCTACTTCATCACTGGTGTTATCTTACCAACTCTCATGTCATCACTAGTATTATCTTACCTACTCTACTTTCATCACTGGTATTATCTTATCATCTTTCCTGTCATCACTGATATTATCTTACCTTCTCTCCTGTCATCACTTGTATTATCTTCCCTACTCTACTGTCATCACTGGTATTATCTTACCAACTCTCATGTCATCATTGTTATTATCTTACCTACTCTGCTGTCATCACTGGTATTATCTTATCATCTTTCCTGTCATCACTGATATTATCTTACCTTCTCTCCTGTCATCCCTGGTATTATCTTCCCTACTCTACTGTCATCACTAGTATTATCTTACCTAATCTACTGTCATCACTAGTATTATCTTACCTTCTCTCCTGTCATCACTGGTATTATCTTACTCTACTGTCATCACTAGTATTATCTTACATAATCTACTGTCATCACTAGTATTATCTTACCTAATCTACTGTCATTACTGTTATTATCTTACCTATTCTCCTGTCATCACAGGTATTATCTTACCCACCCTCCTGTCATCACTGGTATTATCTTACCTTCTCTCCTGTCATCACTTGTATTATCTTACCTATTCTACTCTCATCACTAGTATTATCTTACCTACTCTGCTGTTATCACTGGTATTATCCTACCCACCCTCCTGTCATCACAGGTATTATCTTAACTACTCTACTGTTATCACTGTTATTATCTTACGGTCTCTCGTTCCATCACTGGTATTATCTTACCTTCTCTCCTGAAATCACTGCTATTATCCTACCTATTTTACTGGCATCACTGGTATTATCTTACCTACTTTCCTGTCATCACTGGTATTATCTTACCCACCCTCATGTCATTACTGGTATTATCTTACTTTCTCTTCTGTCTTCACTGGCATTATCTTACCTATTCTACTATCATCACTGGTATTATCTTACCTACCCTCCTGTCATCACTGGTATTATCTTACCCTCTCTCCTGTCATCGCTGGTATTAACTTACATTCTCTCCTGTCATCACTGGTATTATCGTACCTACTTTACTATCATCACTGGTATTATCTTACCTACTTTACTATCATCACTTGTATTATCTTACCTACTTTCCTGATATCACTAGTATTATATTACCTTCTCTCCTGTCATCAATCTTATTATTATCAATCGTATTATCTTACGTTCTTTCATGTCATCACTGGTATTATCTTACTTTTCTGTCATCACTGGTATTATCTTACCTTCTCTTCTGTCATCACTGGTATTATCTTACCTTCTCTTCTGTCGTCACTGGTATTATCTTACCTACTTTTGGGCATCACTGGTATTATCTTATGTTCTTTCATGTCATCACTTGTATTATCTTACGTTCTTTCATGTCATCACTTGTATTATCTTACGTTCTTTCATGTCATCACTTGTATTATCTTACGTTCTTTCATATCATGAATGGTATTATCTTAAGTTCTTTCATGTCATCACTGTTGTTATCTTACCTACTCTTCTGTCATCACTAGTATTATCTTATCTACTCTACTCTCATCACTGGTACTATCGTAGCTACTCTACTGTCATCACTAGGATTATCTTACCTTCTCTCCTGTCATCACTGGTATTATCTTACTTACTCTACTGTCATCAATAGTATTATCTTACCTAATCTACTGTCATCCCGAGTATTATCTTACCTTCTCTCCTGTCATTACTGGTATTATCTTACTTACTCTACTGTCATCACTAGTATTATCTCCTACTGTCATCACTGGTATTATCTTACCATCTTTCCTGTCATCACTGGTATTATCTTACCTTCTCTCCTGAAATCACTGCTATTATCTTACCTATTCTCCTGTCTTCACTGGTATTATCTTACCTGCTCTTCTGTCATCACTGGTATTATCTTACCTACTCAACTGTCATCACTGGTATTACCCTAGCTACACTACTGTCATCACTAGTATTATCTTACCGTCTCTCCTGTCATCACTGGTATTATCTTACCTTCTTAACTATCATCACTGGTATTATATTACCTACTGTACTATCGTCACTGGTATTATTTTACCTACTTTTGGGCATCACTGGTATTATCTTACGTTCTTTCATGTCATCACTGGTATTATCTTACGTTCTTTCATGTCATCACCGGTATTATCTTACGTTCTGTCATGTCATCACTAGTGGTATCTTACCTACTCTTTTGTCATCACTGGTGTTATCTTACCTACTCTACTCTCATCACTGGTATTATCGTTGCTACTCTACTGTGATCACTATTATTATCTTACCTACTCTCCTGTCATCACTGGTATTATCTTACTCTACTGTCATCACTAGTATTATCTTACCTAATCTACTGTCATCACTAGTAATATCTTACCTCCTCTCCTGTCATCACTGTTATTATCTTAATTACTCTACTGTCATCACTATTATTATCTTACCTTCTCTCCTGTCATCTTTGGTATTATCTTACTCTACTGTCATCACTAGTATTATCTTACCTAATCTACTGTCATCACTGGTATTATCTTACCTTCTCTCCTGTCATCACTGGTATTATCTTACTCTACTGTCATCACTAGTATTATCTTACCTAATCTACTGTCATCACTAGTATTATCTTATCTTTTCTCCTGTCATCATTGGTTTTATCTTACCTATTCTACTGTTATCACTGGCATTATCTTACCTACCCTCCTGTCACCACCAGTATTATCTTACCTTCTCTCTTGTCATCAATTGTGTTACCTTACCTATTCTCCCAGTCATCACTGGTATTATCTTACCTACTCTCCTGTCAGCACTGGTATTATCCTACCCACCCACCTGTCATTACTGGTATTATCTTACTTTCTCTCCTGTCATCACTGGTATTATCTTACTTTCTCTACTGTCATCACTGGTATTATCTTATCATCTTTCCTGTCATCACTGATATTATCTTACCTTCTCTCCTGTCATCACTGGTATTATCTTCCCTACTCTACTGTCATCACTGGTATTATCTAACCAACTCTCATGTCATCATTGTTATTATCTTACCTACTCTACTGTCATCACTGGTATTATCTTAACATCTTTCCTGTCATCATTGTTATTATCTTACCTACACTTCTGTCAACACCGGTATTATCTTACCTACTCTCCTGTCATCACTGGCATTATCTTACCAACTTTCCTGTCATCACTGGTATTATATTACTTACTTTCCTGATATCACTGATATTATCTTACCTTCTCTCCAGCCATCACTGTTATTATCTTACCTACTGTACTGTCATCACTGGTATTATCTTACCTACTGTACTGTCATCACTGGTATTATCTTACCTACTGTACTGTCATCACTGGTATTATCTTACCTATTGTACTGTCATCACTGGTATTATCTTACCTACTTTAGGACATCGCTGGTATTATCTTACGTTCTTCCATGTCATCACTGGCATTATCTTACCTACTCCTCTGTCATCAATGATATTATCTTTCATACTTTACTGTCATCACTGATATTATCTTACGTTCTCTAATGTCATCACTGGTATTATTTTACCTACTTAACTGTCATCACTGGTATTATCTTATCTTCTCTCCTATCATCACTGGTATTATCTTACCTTCTCTCCAGTCATAAGTACTGGTTTAGCACTTTTCCCTGGTAATCACTTTATCGTATATTCTCACCGTCCCTGATGACGTCACGTCCAAGTTCTGTGTTGACTAAATTTTCCTCTATGTTGGATATTAACAAATGCTTAAATAAAGGTTAATACATTGTACATAAAATATTTTTATAATTACTACAGAATATTTCGTTTGTTATCTTGTAAGGAAACGTATTAGGTGCCTCATCTCTGGCCAGTATGACACGTCCAGGATCGTTCTACACCGTTGAAAACCAACATGAAAATATGTACAACTACATCGTAGATGCTCCCAAGGACAGCAGTCCCGGAACACTGACTGAGAACAGAGGAACAAAGAGACCTCTCTACACTGTAGGGGATACAGTGGAGATGATGTACGTCGACGTCGTAGATGCTCCCAAGGACAGCAGTCCCGGAACGCTGACTGAGAACAGAGGAACAAAGAGACCTCTGTACACTGTAGGGGATACAGTGGAGATGATGTACGTCGACGTCTTAGGTATGTCTTAGGTAACGACGTCTTAGGTAACGATACTGGACGTGCCAACCAGAGCGGAAGTTAATAGGCTCCTGAGACTGCTGGATGACTACTAGGAATGACACGTCCAGGATCGTTGTACTCAGTCGGAGACAAGTGGAAAATATGTACATCTGCGTCATAGATGCTCTCAAGGACAGTAGTCCCAGAACACTGACTGAGAACAGAGAAATGAAGAAACCTCTCTACACTGTATGGGATACAGTGATGAAGTACATCGACGTCTTAGGTGAAAATCACTGGAGCAGTCCCAAAAGACGGGATTTGTCCTGAGGGGGAAAAAAAAAATCTTCAGTTTTTGAGATAATATTGTCAATACACGTCGACGTCATAGGTTAACATGAAGCCAGCAGTCCCAGAACACTCACTGAGACCAGAGAGGAAGACAGACCGCTCTCCGACAACAGCTGCTTAACAGAAGGAAAAATAAAATCCGGCATAAGGCGACACTTCCCAAGCTCCCAGTGAACGACAAATGGTCTTAAGTCATCTATTGTGAAGTTTCTGGAATAATATTTTTTATTTTTTCTTCTCGTGGTTAACAATGTTTATATAAAATATAATGTAAAAGGAAAAAGGCTCTGTAAAAGGTAAAGTAAAAGTCATATGGGGGTGGCGGGTCCAGGAGCAGGTTGTGTGTGTGTGTGTGTGTGTGTGTGTGTGTGTGTACTCACCTAGTTGTACTCACCTAGTTGTGTTTTCGGGTGCCTCTTGCCTGTTGCCCTTTTTGTATATTGGGACCACATTCGCCGTCTTCCATATTTCTGGTAGGTCTCCCGTCTCCAGTGACTTACTATACACTATGGAGAGTGGCAAGCAAAGTGCCTCTGCACACTCTTTCAGTACCCATGGTGAGATCCCATCTGGACCAACAGCTTTTCTAACATCCAGATCCAGCAGGTGTCTCTTGACCTCCTCTCTCGTAATTTCGAACTCTTCCAAGGCCACCTGGTTTACCTCCCTTTCTCCTAGCACAGTGACCTCCCCTTGTTCTATTGTGAAGACCTCCTGGAACCTCTTGTTGTGTTCTTCACACACCTCTCTGTCATTCTCTGTATACCTGTCCTCGCCTGTTCGAAGTTTCAATACCTGGTCTTTCACTGTTGTTTTCCTTCTGATGTGACTGTGGAGTAGCTTTGGTTCGGTGTTGGCTTTGTTTGCTATATCATTTTCAAAACTTTTCTCTGCTTCTCTTCTCACCCTGACGTACTCATTCCTGGTTCTCTGGTATCTCTCTCTGCTTTCTGGTGTTCTGTTATTCCGGAAGTTCCTCCACACCCTTTTGTTCAGTTTCTTCGCTTCCATACATGACCTATTATACCATGGATTCTTCTGTTGCTTCTCGGATTTTTCCCTTTGGGCCGGGATGAACCTGTTTACTGCCTCCTGACACTTTTGGGTAACATAGTCCATCATACCCTGTACAGACTTATCTCTGAGGTCTGTGTCCCAAGGTATTTCACTTAGGAAACTTCTCATCTGTTCATAATTCCCCTTTCGGTATGCCAGCCTTTTGATTCCTAGTTCTTTTTTGGGGGAGATAAGTCCTAGCTCTACCAGGTACTCAAAGTTCAATACACTGTGGTCACTCATTCCCAAGGGTGCTTCCATCTTAACTTCCCTTATATCCCACTCATTTAGGGTAAATATCAAATCAAGCATTGCTGGTTCATCTTCTCCTCTCATTCTTGTTGGTTCTTTGCTGTGCTGGCTTAGAAAGTTTCTTGTTGCCACGTCCAGCAGCTTAGCTCTCCATGTTTCTGGTCCTCCATGCGGGTCTCTGTTCTTCCAATCTATCTTCCCATGGTTGAAGTCTCCCATAATTAGTAGTCCAGATCCATTCCTGCTAGCAACAGAAGCTGCTCTTTCTATTATGTTAATGGTGGCCATGTTGTTTCTATCATATTCCTGTCTAGGTCTTCTGTCATTTGGTGGTGGATTATATATGACTACGACTATAATTTTTTCCTTCCATTTGTTACAGTACCTGCTATGTAGTCACTAAAACCTTCACAGCCCTGAATATCCATCTCCTCAAAATCCCAGCCTTTTCTTACCAGCAGAGCTACACCACCCCCACCTCTTCCTTCCCTCTCTTTCCTCATAACATAATAGTCCTGTGGGAACACTGCGTCTGTTATCGTTTTCGTGATCTTTGTTTCTGTGAGGGCTATTATGTCTGGGTTTTCCTCTAGTACCCGTTCTCCAAGCTCATTTGCTTTATTTGTAATTCCATCTATGTTAGTGTACATCGCTTTGAGGCTCACTTTCTTCTGTTCCTTCTCAAATCGCCTCCTTGGTGAGGGTTCTGCTGGTGGGGGAGGCTGTTCCATGGGTGTGAGGACCTGTGAGGTGGATAACAGGGTCTCAGAGGTTGCAACCCGTTCTCGCAAATTCGTAAAGTCAATATTGACTTATTAACTACGTGCATAGGTGATATACTAAACATGATAGATACCCTTAAAAAGATTCATAGAAAACACCGACCTTACCTAACCTTGTTAGTATCTTAAGATAAGCATCTTATTGCTTCGTAATTACAATTATTACTTAACCTATACCTATTATAGGTTAGGTAATAATTGTAATTACGAAGCAATAAGATGCTTATCTTAACATACTAAGTAGGTTAGGTAAGGTCGGTGTTTTCTATGAATCTTTTTAAGGGTATCTATTATGTTAAGTATGTCACCTATGCACATATTTATTAAGTCAATATTGACTTATTAAATTTGCGAGAACGGGTTGAAGAGGATACTGGGATGAGGGGCGGGGGATCCAGTGAAGGGGGAGGGACAGGGAGGGTATGGGGTGAAAGGGGAGGGAGGACAGGAAGGAAGGGGGGGAGGGAGGACTCGGGAGGAGGGGAGGGGTAGAAGGGTGTGTGTGTGTGTGTGTGTGTGTACTCACCTAGTTGTACTCACCTAGTTGTGCTTTCGGGGGTTGAGCTCTGGCTCTTTGGTCCCGCCTCTCAACCGTCAATCAACAGGTGTACAGGTTCCTGAGCCTATTGGGCTCTATCATATCTACACTTGAAACTGTGTATGGAGTCAGCCTCCACTACATTGCTTCCTAATGCATTCCATTTGTCAACCACTCTGACACTAAAAAAGTTCTTTCTAATATCTCTGTGGCTCATTTGGGCACTCAGTTTCCACCTGTGTCCCCTAGTGCGTGTGCCCCTTGTGTTAAATAGCCTGTCTTTATCAACCCTGTCGATTCCCTTGAGAATCTTGAATGTGGTGATCATGTCCCCCCTAACTTTTCTGTTTTCCAATGAAGTGAGGTTGAATTCCCGTAGTCTCTCCTCGTAGCTCATACCTCTCAGCTCGGGTACTAGTCTGGTGGCAAACCTTTGAACCTTTTTTGAATGTGTGTGTGTGTGTGTGTGTGTGTGTGTGTGTGTGTGTGTGTGTGTGTGTGTGTGTGTGTGTGTGTGTGTGTGTGTGTGTGTGTGTGTGTGTGTGTGTGTGTGTGTGTGTGTGTGTGTGTGTGTGTGTGCGTGCGTGTGTGTGTGTGCGTGTGTGTGTCTGTGTGTGTGTGTACTCACCTATTTGTGCTTGCGGGGGTTGAGCTTTGGCTTTTTGGTCCCGCCTCTCAACCGTCAATCAACTGATGTACAGATTCCTGAACCTACTCGGTTCTATCATATCTACACGTGAAACTCTGTATGGATTCAGCCTCCACCACATCACTTCCTAGTGCATTCCATCTGTTAACTACTCTGACACTGAAAAAGGTCTTTCTAATGTCTCTGTGGCTCCGGTACTCAGCTTCCACCTGTGTCCCCTTGTGCGTGTATCACACGTGTTAAATAATCCATCCTTGTCTACCCTGTCAACTCCCCTGAGAACTTTGTATGTGGTGATCATGTCTCCCCGAGCTCTTCTGTCTTCCAGCGACGTGAGGTGCAGTTCACGCAGCCTGTCCTCATAACTCATGCCTCTTAGTTCTGGGACTTGCCTAGTGGCATACATCTGAAATTTTCCAGCTTCGTCTTCTACTTGACAAGGTACGGGCTCCATGCTGTGGTTGCATACTCCAGGTTTGGTCTTACATATATGGTATACAAGGTTCTGAAGGAATCCTTACACAGGTTTCTGGAAGCAGTTCTGATTTTAGCCCGCCTCGCATAGGCCGCTGATGATATTCTTTTGATGTGGGCTTTAGGAGACAGGTTTTTAGTGATATCAACTCCTATATCTTACTCTGTCCGTTTCGTGAAAGACTTCATCTCCCATTCGGTATCCAGTGTCTGGCCTTCTAGTTCCTCCTCCTCCTCCTAATTTCATTACCTTACATTTACTTGGGTTGAACTTATTAGCCACTTGTTGGACCATTCCTTCAGCTTGTCTAGGTCATCTTGAAGCCTAATACTATTTTCATCTGTCTTGATCCTTCTCATAATATTTGCATCATCAGAAAACATTGAGAGGAATAAGACAATTCCTTCTTGGAGATCATTTACGTATATCAGAAGCAGTATAGGTCCAAGGACTAAGCCCTGTTAGACTCCACTGGTGACTCCCCGCCACTCCGAGACCTCACCCCTCACAGTGACGCGTTGTGTCCTGTTGTTTAGGTACTTCCTTATCCAGTGGAGTACCTTCCCTTTCACTCCTGCCTGCATCTTCATTTTGTGCACTTATCTCTTTTGTGGTAATGTGTCAAAGGCTTTCTGGCCGTCCAGAAATATGCAGTCTACCCAGCCCTCACTCTCTAGCCTAATTTTTGTTGCCTGGTCATAGAACTAAATAAAACCTGTTAGGCATGATTTGCATCTCTGAACCCTTGCTTATCTTGTGTTACAAAGTCCTTTTACTCCAGATGATCTACTAGGTTTTTTCTCACAATCTTCTCCATCATCTTGCATGGAAAACAAGTTAGGGACACAGGCCTCTTGTTCAATGCCTCCTGCCTGTCACCCTTCTTGTATATTGGGACTACATTTTTTTTTTGTTTTTTTTTGGTACACATGTGATGTACATGTATTGATGTATACTGGATCAGTTCTACCGATGTGCACCATTTGATATGGCTTCCTAAACCCCAGTGGATGATATGGCTTCCTAAACCCCAGTGGATGATATGGCTTCCTAAACCCCCTGGATGATATGGCTTCCTGAACCCACTAATGATATTTTGTGACACCACCATTCTGTAATATTTGTTTATAAGCATGCTTTAGCTAGTTTACGACTGCACTAGGATAGAACCTAAGGACAGCTAGTTCAGAGAGGTGGTGCAGTACAGTGAATGATGATAATGATTCCCAAGAGTTGGAGTAAAGATTGTTTAAGGTGAAATAGTATGAGTTGTAGAGAACTTAGTTTTTGTTCTTTTGCTTATTTCCGGTGCCCTATGTTATAGGCCCCAGTAAACTGGTTGTTTTTATTTATTTTGTGTATCTTTCCCCTAGACTTAATTGAAGGCTTGGTGGTAATATATAGTTTTTGACCACATTATTATTATTACGAGCGATGCTGTGGAGCATGTGGGCATGACAGAGAGAAAAATTGGGTTCCTGTCTGTGATGATTGTTGATAAGTAAAATGATTACCTGCTATTCAGAATCATTATCATGCCAATCCTTTGCTCAAGATCATTCCTGTTGAAATCCTAGGGTTAGGATTATTTTTGTTACTGTATAACTCCATTGCAGTTTTCTATTTGAACACGATCGTGAGTGACATCCTTTTGTTTTTATGTGACACGGAGGTGACAAGATAACAAGATGGTGCAAGAAGTTAGAGATTTTGCAGAAGCCATTAGTGTAGAAAATTGAGATCTTGACTAAGTCGTTTCTTATTTGTATGGGTAAGGTCCTAGAGATAGATGTTGGACCTAGAATGACTAAAAATAAATTGTTGAGAACCATGTTTTTACATCTGATAGAAGATGGTGTATTAGATGACGAGGTGTTATAGGCATACCCTGATGAGACTGAGAATGCAGCTAGTATCAGAAGGCAGGAACTAGAACTTCAGTTTAGACAAACTGAGCTCGAGCAATTTAATTGTGAAGAAAACACTAAGCTGAGGGAAGCTGAGTTAGAAGTAGCTAGACTCAGGGGAGAAACTGAGTTAGAGGCAGCTAGACTCAGGGAAGAAGAAGAAGAAACCAAGCAGTTGTTAATTAAACAGCAGATGGCTGAGGCCCAGATTTGGCTAGAAGAGAAGAAGCTCGAAGCCGCAGCATCTGCTGGAAGTAGGGGCTCTTCAGGTATTGGTATTTATTTTTCTAGAGGGTTTGAACTACCCAAGTTTAATGAGAAGGACCCCGAATTATTTTTCCTGCACTCTGCAAAGTTAGCTACTAGTCTTAAATGGCCAGAGGTCTCTTGGTTGGCCATAATGCAAGGAAAGTTGAAAGGGAAAGCCCAGGACATTTTCGCTTCATTACCATTTGAAGATAGTTTTCACTACCCCACAGTAAAGAAAAGGATATTGCAAGCGTACGAAGTCAATGCAGAGGCACTACGACAAACGTTAGATGTTTAAAGCGCACACCTGATCAATCAGTCACAGATTTTGCTCGTGTAAAGAGTCTATCTTTGACAAGTGGCTAAATAGTATGAACATGCAAGATTTTGTCTCTCTTAAACAGCTTATGCTGATAGAAGAATTATTGTCTTGTCTGCCTGATAAATTGACTATGGTGTTAGCTGCAGGCAAGCGTTTGTATAAGGATGATCATGAATTAGCTATACTGGCGGAGGAACATGAGACTATTAATAGGATACCATGCTGTAACTATAATATGGCACATAAAGCATTCACTTTTAGGCAGTAGTAGTAGTAGGCATCCGTCAATCCCGTAAGGTTATGAAATTGTGCCCTGGGTGTCTAGTTGTTGTAGTCTAGTTGGATGCAGCGCCTGCTGTGGCTGTGAAGGCCAACCCGAGAATGACAGTCCCGACTGCAGCAAGCGCAGATAAACGCCAAACGGGCGCGTCTGACAGTGGTCGAGACCTCCTCTGAAGTCTATTAGCCTCTGCCTGCCTCTTAAGTTCATCCTCGAATTGCTGGAGTCCCTTCTGTACTTTGCATTTCCTGGCCGATCTGTCCGCAGCTGCTGCATCACAAGTGTTGATGTCGATGTTCATCTGCTTGAGGTCGCACTCAGGCATCTTTGAAACGCAGCTGAGGTCTTAAGGGGGGTCTCCTTCCTGATGCCAGTTCTCCATACAAGAGGTCCATCGGTATGCGGCCATCGACCATGCGTGTGACATGTCCCAGCCATCGCATGTGTCTCTGCTTCAGGAGAATGAACATTGAAGGGACTCCTGTTCTCTCGAGTACTGTGTTGTTGGTGACATGGTCTTTCACGTGATGTCAAGGATGCGTCTCAGGTTCCGCATGTGAAAGGTCTCTCCTGGCGAGAGCACACGGTCCAGGATTCGGAGCCGTAGAGAAGTGTACTCACCACACATGCCATGTAGACTTGTGCCTTGGTGTGCACTGTCAGTTTGGCATTTTCCCAAACGCTCTTTGTGAGCCTGGCCAGTATTGTTGCGGCTTTCCCGATACGTCTGTTGAGTTCAGTGTCCAGGGAAAGGGTGTCTGAGATTGTGGAGCCCAGGTACACAAACTCGTGAACTGCCTCCAGCACATAGTTTGCTATATTTATACAGGGTAGCTCATTGACATCTTGTCTCATCACTTGTGTCTTCTTCAGGCTGATTGTCAGGCCGAATGCGGAACAAGGCTGCGGTAAAGCAGTTGAGTAGCTGCTGCAGGCCTTCTGCTGTGTGTGTGGTGATTGCTGCGTAGTCGGCGAAGAGGAACTTCTTGAGGATTCGCATCTGTACTTTTGTCTGTGCTCAATGTCTGGATAGTTTATAGAGCTTTCCATCAGATCTTGTACGAAGATAGATGCCTTCTGTGGTTGTTCCAAAGGCATGCTTGACGAGGAGCACGAAGATGATGCGGAATAGGGTTGGAGCAAGAACACACCCCTGTTTAACACCACTGTTGATGTTGAATGGTTTAGAAGTTGACACGTCGTACACGACTATCCCCTTCATGTCCTTGTGGAACGATTGTATCTTGCTGAGTAGGATGGGTGGACAGTCAATTTTGGCCAAAATCTTGAAGAGTCCGTCCCCACTAACGAGGTCGAAGGCCTTTGTAATGTCAATGAGTGCGATGTACAAGGCTTTTCTCTGCTCCTTGCACTTTTCTTGAAGCAATCTCAGGGAGAACACCATGTCAGTGATCGACCTCTCTGCTCGGAAACCACACGGTGACTCGGGGTACACTCTTTCGGCAAGAATCCGAACCCTGACCAAGACGACTCTGGCGAAGAGTTTGCCAACGACGCTGAGGAGGGAGATGCCGCGATTGTTGTTGACATCGCTTCTGTCACCTTTATTTTTGTAGAGAGTGATGATGTTTGCATCTTTCATGTCTTGTGACACCGAGCCCTCCCTCCAGCACTAGCACAGAAGTTCATGCATCTCAGTTTTAAGTGATCCACGAGTGCACTTGAGAACTTCAGGCGGAATCCAGTCGTTTCCTGGGGCTTTCCCTGAGGAAAGTGAATCCACTGCTTTCTCAACTTCTTCCACAGTTGGTTCAAAATCAAGTTCTTCTATGATGGGCAGGCATTTGATTGCATCCAAAGCCTCTACGCTGACCAAGTTCTCTCTGGAATAGAGTTCGGAGTAATGTTCCACCCATCGATTCATCTGTTGATCACGGTCTTTAATGATCTCTCTAGTGGCTGACTTCACAGGAGCCGTCCTGTTTTGTGTGGGGCCTGTTGCCTGTTTGATCCCTTCGTACATGCCTCTTATGTTGCCAACAGTGCCCGCAGTCTGGATGCTGGAACAGAGTCGAAGCCAGTAATCGTTAGCACAACGCCTCGCAGTTTGTTGAACACTACTACGGGCAGTAGGGATCCCTGTAGGTTCCTTTCTGAGGGCAGGGTCTTGTAGGATGAGAGAGTTCGTCTCTTTTCCTCTACGAGGGGTAACAGTTCCTCTGCACTGGCCTCGAACAAATGTGCTGACTTATTTTGCCTCTTGCCGATGGTGGGCATGGCAGTGTTGAAAATAGTGCCCTGAGATATGACCACCTCTCACTTGCGCTATCTCAGGGTAATACAAGAAGGGCATTTACCAGTGCCGCAGTGAATTCCTCCACCTTTTGAAAGTCACGGGTCTTGTTTACGTTAATGCGTGGTCTTCCCTCCTACTTTACTCTGTGGATTTTCCAGGGCTGGAATTTTACTCTGCAAACGACAAGAGAGTGGTCGGTGTCACAATCTGCGCTCTGGAAGATGCGGGTCAGTTTGACGTTTCTCAGATTGCTATGTCCCGTAAGCACCAGGTCGAGTTGATGCCAATGCTTAAACCTGGAATGTCTCCAGGAAACCGTATGCTGGGGTTGGTGTCGAAGAAGGAATTGGTGATGCAGAGATCATGACGGCAGCAGAACTTCAGGAGGCGCTGCCCACTCTCATTCATCTTCCCAAATCCAAACTGGCCCAGGCAGGAAGGCCAAGAGCTGTGATCAGAACCAACTCTTGCATTAAAATCTCCCAGGAAAAAGACTGTCTCTTGTTGAGGTATGTCTCTGAGAGTTAGGCCGAGGTCATCATAGAACTCGTCCTTCGCTTTGGTGGAGGAAGTCAGTGTTGGTGCATTGGCAGTGATGAAGCTGACCATTCCTGCTGCTGTATGAAGCTGAAGTTTGATGATCCTTGCAGCCCCTTCCGTGGGTGGTACTATGGACCCTAACAACCTGTTCCTGATGGCAAAGCCAACGTCATGCTCCCTTACCTCTTCTGGTGGTTTGCCCTGCCAGAAGAAGGTAAAGTCCTTCTCCCGTATGCTGCCGGTCGTGGGCAAACGTGTCTCCTGCAGGGTGACTATGTCCATCTGGAGCCTGCACAGTTCATTGTTGATCACAGCTGTCTTGCGGGTGTCGTTCACTTCCAGTAGATCTTCCGAGAGACCCTGGTGTCATTGTCCTTACATTCCACGTGCCCAATGTGAGAGCTGGGTGGCTCTCAAACTGCCCAGCTTGAGGCGGGCAGTAGCTGTCCTATGAAATCGGATAATTTCTCCCACCAACGGAAGCAACCCCTGGCGCCTCACTCTACACCAACTGAGTTGTAGGCTTATCACCGGTAACTGTCGCTTCCCGTGTTGAGCCATCGCCAAGGCGATGCTGGAGTGTCCTCTCCAGCGGCACAGGCCTGGGCACTAATTATGGAGGACCAGCTGTTGCCCATGCAGCAGATCCAGCCTCTCAACGCCACCGATGTGATCCAAGGGAAGGGCAGGCGTCGATACGCTTGGCACCAGTGTCGTCTCAGGAGTTGCCAGAATGTAGTTGTAAACAGCTGCAAACTGCCTTAGGGACTACGACTCCGGATTTTTCCTCAGGGTTGACTCCCGAAATCTTTCCCATGAGTGGGGTTTAGCCGCAAGATAGCAGAGGTTTGAATTCGGGGTTTTCCTTCCCCTAGATGAGCTGCCTTTCCAGGCTAACGGTTAGAGTCCCATCTGCCCGAAGCAACTCGTTTTAAGGTGCCAGAGACGCGCCTTCGCCCCTTCTCCTGTTGGTAGAAGCAGTTCCGCCAGGCCTAAAGGCTAAGCCACACATGCAGGCCAGGAGCTGGACTTGGATGTCAGTGGCTATTTGAGATGCATGCCTTCAGGAGCACTTTACAGGCTGTGGGATCTTATCTCCTCAATCCTTCCACCCGGCTATAACAACTATTGGAACCTGGCAGTTTTAGGAAGTATAGTTCTGATAAGCCACCCAGTTGTCATCACAATGCCAGATGTGCTCTTACAGCCAGGGTAGGCCAGGTATCTTGTAAATCGAAGGATACTGTTAACCCTAGTTGAGCCACATCAGGTTCAGAAGGTTCGTCAGATGTTAAACAATGTGGTTATTGCCACAAAAGAGGACATGTTGCCCGTTATTGTTTCCAATTGCATCCAGAATTAAGACCTATACCTAATGCCTTGAATGTGAGTAAAAGAAGGCAAGGGAATCATAATTCTGAAATTTTGTGTAAGGGCAAGCCACAGTTTTTCGCTGGTTTCGCTCCTTTTATGATTAAGGCCAAAATAATTGGAGTTGTGGATAAGTGGGTTCCTGTAGTCATGTTTAGGGACACTGGGGAGGAACAATCTTCGATTACTTCTCGTATGTTGTTCCAGGTCAAGAAAATTGACCTGGAAGATGTAATGCTTTTACAGGATATAGCAGGAGCAATTCAACGTGTTCCACTTATGCAAGCATTCGTTAAGTCCTCCTCCTCCTCCTCAAGTCTTCCTATACGCATGATCTATGTATTGTAGGTGTGTGTAATACTTTGCCAATACCTGGAGTCGACATCATCCTAGGAAATGACATTGCTGGTAACTTGAGAAACAGTCATCTCCCCATAATGGTTGCAGATCCAGGTCGAGTTGTCTCAGAAGTGAGTGAGATTACTCCCATAGTAATCTCGTTCCCGTATGTGCCGTCACCAGATATCAAGATCCTAAACCCAAACCTTACGATGTTGATGTTGATGATGGAAACGATGCTAATGCTGGAAACGATATTTCCAAACTTACAACCGGAGGGATGGCTGGAAAACCTCCAAAGACAGAACCGGAAATCACCTTAGCAGATACTTTTTTAGCCCACTTGGTTGAGGTTAGTGCAGTTGAGTAAGTGTTGCCATGTAATAAAGGTGTCCCCCCTGTTACTACCTCTTCTTCTTTTTCTAATGTTGAATCCCACACTCTGGCCCATCTTCAAAAGAGTGAAACTAGTTTGCATGTATGTTTTTCTGAAGCTGTTCCAGAGGAGGATGCTTTGGCTGATGATGTTGGATACTTCCTCTACTGACGAGACGATGGAGTTTTAAGATATCTTCCTCTTCAGAGGACAGTGAGAGTGTTACTTAGCTTGTAGTCCCCAAAGCATACCAAGAACAAGTCCTTGCAGCTGCTCATGACGATCCTTTAACTGGTCACCAAGGGGTCAATCGAATGTTGTTCCAGGTAACAAAGTACTTTTATTGGCCCAAACTTAAAAGGGCTATTGTCAGATACTGTAGACAGCGTGTAACCTGTCAAGTGGTGGGGAAACCCAACCAACTGTACCTAGAGCTCCCCTTCATTCAATTGTCTTTCCTCGTGAACCTTTTTCTCACATCTTAGTTGATTGTGTAGGCCCTTTAAGTCGGACCAAGTCAGGTCATGTATATATGTTAACCATTATTGTGCAACTAGAAGATTCCCGGAAGCATACCCTGTACGTAATATCCGGGATAAGACAGTCATCCATCACATTTTTAAATTTTTCACTTTGTTTGGACAAAGATTGTCTTTGTTTGTACATTCAGTCGAACAATGGGAGTAACTTTTGTTAAGCTGGGTTCCAACAATTTTGTCGATGGTACAATATAAAGCATCAGCGTTCCAGAACGTACCTACTGCTGATAACCAACTTTCCGTTCCAATATTCAAAAATAACAACTAATGACAGTTTGTTGACCAATAAGGAGACGGAAAATGGTTTTCTGAAACTTCTTCAAACTTTTAAGTTTTATTTATTTAATCTACATCGTTAATGAGCCATCTTTTCATAATTGATTAACAACTTAACATTAACACAAATAAATAAAAATAATTAATTTTATTATTTATGCAATTTTAGGTTTTCAAATATGCTTTAAAAATACAGTATTATATTTCAATAATTGTTCATTTAGTGTTAGTATGGTTCATTAATAGCATATGACCTTTCTTTTTTACAATAGCGAATAAATATATGTGGATTCAAAATGTTGAACAATTTCGTTCAAATTTTACATACTTTGTAACGTGTATACATTCTCCAAGATGTAGAAGCTATAACAAAATAAAAGTATAAGCAAAGGAAAAATATATAACAAAAACGAAACTAACCCCACAAAAAATAATTGTTGGACATTGACAGAAATAACAGATATTGGCAATGGGCAATAAATTGATATGATATATAACAAAATACAGCATAATAACATACTAATTATTATTTGTGTTATTATGAATTACCAAGAAGAAGGAAGAGTGATAATTAATTTTTGATTATATAATAATTATTATAATAATAATTGATGTATTTAATAATTATCACTCTTGCTTTGGCATTGTCTTGAAGGAAGCCAGCCTCAGGTGAAAGAGGGCTGTGACGATCTCTGTCTGGAACCCGTAAGTGCGTGACTGGGACGTCGACCTCCTGGGGCTCGTGCGGCCCAGGCTCTGCTTCAGGAGGCTGGGGTCGTTCTTGCCCTTGATGGGGTTGATGTTCTCCGGCCCCGACTACGGCGGTCTCCGGGTTTGGAGATCCTGTGCGTTCTTTCACCAACTTTGAGGTCAACTTCGGAGCTCACAGTTTCTGTGACGGCACTGGAATCAATCGTATTGGTGTTTGCCTTTCCATTGGAGACTTTCGGCACCGTAGAGAGGGGGGACCTGCTGTTTCGGTAACAGCTTCTCCTCCGTATCAACCTACCCTGGCTTTGCGGCCTGGAGGGGCCACTCGAGACCGACAACCAGAGCACAACTCCATAGTCTCCTGAGACTGATGGATGTCTACTACTATTATGAATTACTCAGTAATGCTAGAAAGGCACCAGCTGCATATCCACTTTGTGGATCCTCCTTACTACTATTCTTCTTTGTGCATTGGACAGGTGCTTTCATCTCTTTATCATTGCATTATCCTTCAATTCTAGTTAATAGGAGCTGTTCTTATCATCAGCACTTTTTTTTATTCATATAAATTCCATTTCTTAGGGTATTAGGATGAAAGTTTCACGGTGCTGATGCCAAATAATTGGAAAATTGCGTAACTTTTTAAATAATTTATCATGTCACACAGAAATCACAATTGCGTGATGCATCAAATGAACAAATCCACATGGGGGGAGTTGTGTAAAACCCTGGTTTGTGCATCGGAGAGGCTGCAGGATCCAGTAAGTTCAGTAGAACTTCGGTTTCAACTCCTTTTGACCATGTCTTAGCTCAGTCGATTATGGCAGCGTCTCGGATGCACCTCGGATGCAGGTTCGAATCCTCGTCACGGCCCTTGTGGATTTGTTAATTTATCATATAATTCGAATTTTTTTCCTTTTCCGGCCCCTTCTGAGCTATTATTTAGACCAGTGCTATTCATCCTGGGTGGACATGCTACCTTATAGTGGACGAGATTAAGTGTGGGGTGGACAACTGTCTAAGGGTAGACTACTAGGTGGACGAGATCCTCACCTGCACGTTTCTCTATAATATACAAGAGACTCTCTCTTTCTCTCTCTCTCTCTTATATTTCTTAAAATTCATATTACAAATACATATTTACCTATTATAACATCGAGGTTGCCACCTCACCTACACGCACGACCTCGATAGTACAACCACACGAGGGACTGTCTCACTATTGGTTGTCTCTATTGGTTATTGGCTCAACAATGCATGTGTGTTGCTGAGCCTTAGCAACCTTTCCCTGTTCCCCTGTCCTCCCCCACCATTCCCCCTCCCCCGTCCCTCGTCCCCCAACCATCCCCCACTCCCCCGTCTCCTCATCCTCCTAACTATTTCCCACTTCCCTGTCCCCACGTCCTCCCCCACCATCTCCAATGCCCCTGTCCCCTCGTCCTCTCCACCATCCCCCACTTCTCTGTTCACTTGTCCTCTCCACCATTTGGTGGAGAGGACAGAAACAATGGGAGCCGGTCGGCCGAGCAGACAGCACACTGGACTTGTGATCCTGTGGTCCTGGGTTCGATCCCAGGCGCCGGCGAGAAACAATGGGCAGAGTTTCTTTCACCCTATGCCCCTGTTACCTAGCAGTAAAATAGATACCTGGGTGTTAGTCAGCTGTCACAGGCTGCTTCTTGGGGGTGGAGGCCTGGTCGAGGACTGGACCGCGGGGACACTAAAAAGCCCCGAAATCATCTCAAGATAACCTTAAGATAACCATTCTCCAATTCCCCGTTCCCTCGTCCCCAACATCCTCTACTCCCCCGTCCCCTCATCTTCCCCACTTTTACCCTGACAGCCCCTCGTCCTCCCCATTTTTACCCCCAGCCCCGTTCCCTCGTACTCCCCACCATCCCCCACTCTCGTCCCTTCGTCTTCCCTACAATTCCCCACCCCCGTCCCTTTGTCCTCCCCATCATGCCCCACTCCACTGTCAACTCATCCTCCTAACTATTCCCCACTCCACCGACCCCTTTGTCCTCCCCATCATGCCCCACTCCACTGTCAACTCATCCTCCTAACTATTCCCCACTCCACCGACCCCCTCTTCCTCCCCACCTTCTCCCATTAGCCCAGTCCCCTCATCCTCCCTACCATTCCCCCTCTCCCCCGCCCCGTCCCCTTGTCCTCCTCACCATTCCCCATTCCCCTGTCCCCTCCACTATTCAATATTCCCCTAGTCCCCTCGTCTCCATCATCCCACACTCCCCAGTCCCCTCGTCCTCCTCACAATTACTCCCTCCCCTGTCACCTCGTCCGCCCCACCATTCCCCACTCCAGTCCTCTCTTCCACCTTTTCCCACTACCTTGTCTGATGCATTCCCAAATGATCTGATGTTTCAATCAAATAATTGCAAACATCAAATGATCTGATGTTCCCATCACTGAAATATAAGAAAAATAGTTACAAAAAAAAAATAAAAACAATGAAAACTGAAAAAATAAACAATACTCGCAAAGTGAACAGTATAGTAAACAACACAGCTCTTTCCAATGCAATGTCACTCAAAATAATTAAATCAAATCGATAATAAATGGAAATCTATGAAAATTCAATATGTCAATGTAATCGAAATCAATGAAATGGAATTGTAACATATTTAGTATAGTGTGTGTTGCTCTTATGTGCAACAGATGGTGCTGTTTCTTACAAAAAAAGATACCTGTTTTTACCTGTCACAGGTGTGGCATTTATAATTAAATGATGGTAAACAACATAGCTCAATTCCATCACAATGTCACACAAAATAATTAATTCAAAATGAAAATAAATTGAAATCTATGAAAATTCTATTTATCAATGCAATTGGAAACATTGAAATGGAATTGTAACAAATTTAGTAAAGTGTGTGTTTCTATTACGTGCAACAGATGGCACTGTTTTTTTTTTTTTAAAGCATGATTTTACCTGTTACAGGTGTGGCATCTATATAGTAGGTACATAAAAATATGTGTGTGTTCGAATGCAATGTTGTGTCAAAATTTCAAAGCAATCGGTGAAGAACTTTTGGAGATTACAGTGTGTATTGCTTTTATGTCAAACAGATGGCATTGTTTATCAAAACATGCATGTTTTTCCTGTCACAGGTGAGGCATGTATGTAGTAGGTATATAAAAAGACTCACCTTTTCAAATTCAACGTTGTATCAAAATTTCAAAGCAATCTGTAAAGAGGTTTTGAAGATTTCCCTCACATGAAAACACAGTTTTTCCGAAAAGCATGTTTTTCCCGTCACAGATGTGACATCTATTTTTTTTTTTTTGAGATATATACAAGAGTCGTTACATTCTTGTACAGCCACTAGTGTGCGTAGCGTTTCGGGTAGGTCCCTGGAATACGATCCCCTGCCGCGGAGAATCGTTTTTTCATCCAAGTACACATTTTACTGTTGCATTAAACAGAGGCTACAGTTAAGGAATTGCGCCCAGTAAATCCTCCCCGGCCAGGATACGAACCCATGACATAGCGCTCGCGGATACAAGAGTCGTTACATTCTTGTACAGCCACTAGTGTGCGTAGCGTTTCGGGTAGGTCCCTGGAATACGATCCCCTGCCGCGGAGAATCGTTTTTTCATCCAAGTACACATTTTACTGTTGCGTTAAACAGAGGCTACAGTTAAGGAATTGCGCCCAGTAAATCCTCCCCGGCCAGGATACGAACCCATGACTCGAACGCCAGGCGAGTGTCTTACCACTACACCACGGAGACTGTTAAATATAATATAATATGTAATATATAATATGTATAATATATAATATGTAATATATATAATATATAATATGTATAATATAGTATAATATATGTATATAAACATCAATATAATATGTATATAAAAACTAACTCGGATGGAACGTTGTGCGAAAATTTCAAAGTAATCGGTAAAGAACTCTTGGAGATTAGCGATTTTAAACAAACGAACATTTCCATTTTTATTTATATAGACTAGCAGTACCCGGCCACGTGTTGCTGTGGCTCAGCAACGCATGTGCATTACTGAGCCACAGCAACTTCAGTGAAGGAAAATGAAGAAGAATTTTTCCTTCACTGAAGAGCTACTTCAGTGAAGGAAAATGCGTCTAAATGGCATACTTAATGTTATCTTGTGTATATTGATCCTCTTAGTTAGAGACGAGGTGTGTAAATATATGGATGAATATGTAAAAGTTAAAAAAAATAGGAGAGACTGCTTTTTTATGTTTACATAGTCATAGAAATGATATATGAAACATAGATTTTAAATATTAAAAACGTGAGATTTTTAATGAAAGTTTTTCAGGGTGGGAGTGGACAACTTCTACTTAATCACCACTAGGGGTTGACAACATTAAAAAAGGTTGAAGGCCACTGATTTAGACCAAAGCTGAAGTGGTAATAAGTGCAACAAAACATTATAACAGTTTAATGCAGATTGTTGCATTATTGTCTTGCTATCCACGAACTAACAGTCTGTGTTGACAGACACCAGCAGCAATATTTAAGAGTGCTACATTTTCATATAATTAGCATATATACTTGACTAACTGTAAAGCCTGACAATTTATGTCAGCAGATGCTGAGAGTGGGAGACGGTGTGGTCAGCAGAGCTGGGTGGATATTTAATGCACTCGTATACCTCCTTCATATCAAGTTAAGTCAACAGAAACAAATGCCCAACAAACTTCGGCTTAAGTATGGAATGAGTGACGTCATTAGTTCATCTCTTCAACTGGTGACGAAGGATTACAAACTGTGATGGCAACAACATTTTGCTTTCCTGGAATATAACCAAATGTGGGATTAAATTCTTGAATTATGAGCAAATATCTAGCAAACTTTCCAACTGGATTCTTATTTTTGAACAAGGGAATTAATGGTTGGTGATCTGTAAGAACATGAACTGGGTAATTATAAATTGTATCCCTGAAATGTTTAAGTGCCCAGACAACTGCCAAGGCTTCTCATTCTGTTACGCTATAATTTTTCTCTTCTTTAGATAATGTACGGCTTGCACAAGCTATTGCGTGATCTCTGTGACCTTCTGTTTGAAGTAATGCAGCACCTAAACCTATGTCACTATGTTAGGGACCCGAGCCCAGCGTCCGAGCACGGAGCAGTGACGACCGCGACATCTGTGGGTCAGCTCCCGAAACCCCCTCCAAATGGAGACGCCATCTAGTGAGGACAGGATATACTGGCCACAGGGGCTGGTTTCCCGTCCTGATCAGCTCATAACACAGCCGCTGCTGACCTCTGGTGAGGTGACGCTTAGACAGCAACGCCATCTATGGAGTGGATAGGTGGGCGTTTGTGTCTAAGCCTGTAAGTGAGGTGCCCTAGAGTGTAACCAGTACTGATGACGTGTCAGATTACAGAGTCGACCTGGGACTACTGAATCGGATGGTGGATCAGTCTACCCAAGGCAGCCGTAGGACCTCCATGTGTTTGCTGCAGAAGCTGTGAGTCACCCCCCGGATGAACACTATGGTGTTAGCCTGCCTGTGACGTGGCAGTTGAGGAATTGTCGTACCCAGGGCTGACTGCTGGAGAAGACTAGCCACTGGGGTGTTGTGGTGAGGAGAGTGATCTGTGTAATCACACGAGGCTCCTGCCTAGGGCTCGCAACCCTAGTATCGGTCGTGGAGTGGCCTAACCAGCGGAACTGATTGGAACCTGCCAGCTACAGGCTGGATTTGTGGTTGAAGGCCTCCATGACAGTGCACCCAGTGGGACTGTGATTTGGCTGGCCTGTGGCCAGGGTAGACTCGCCGAGAGAATCAAAGGATTCATCGTGAGGCTACAAGAGAACCAGGACCACTCGTCTTGAGCACCGTGAACGTCCTGCGTCTTCAGAGGAAGACCATTCTGTATATTATAGTGTTTATACCCCCCGTGTGACTGTTTATATATTTATTTATGGTGGTGGTATAATTATATATTTAAGTTTAGTGCAGTTTTATCCCTTCCCCTTTAATTTACTTGCATTATGGAACACACCCCTTGAAAGCCACTACTAACTTGGGGCCGGATACCTAAACTCTACTAACATCAGAGAAAGAACCCAGTTGCGACCCAGGAGGGCCGTAACACACTAGCATCTGTAACCAACGTAAAAGGTTTAGAAAAATCTGGGTACCTAAGGACAGGTGACGACATCAAGGCTGCATGAGTTTTTTTATGACTGATCCCGGGCCACTCCCCAAACAAAGGGTTCATCTTTTCTTTGCAACTTGTAAAGTGGGGCGGCTATAATAGAGAATCCAGTAATAAATGAACAATAAAATCCTACAAGACCTGTGAACTGTGTTACGGCTTCAGCGGTACGAGGCGTTGGAAAATCACGAGCAGCAACAATTTTTTATTCATTCAATGTAATACCTGAAGGTGTAACTGTATGACCTAGGAAATTAATCTTCTCCTTTAAAAATTAACATTTTGCAAGCTTATTTTTAAATTTGCTTCCGCGAGCTTTGCAAGTACTTTCTCAAGGTTCTGGGAATGAGTCTGAACATCTTGCGACATGATTATGAGATCATTAAGGTAAACTAGAAGAGTACTTCCTATCAATCTACGAAATAGATTTGTCATGAGCTGTGAAAAGGTTATTGGACTACTCCGCAAACCAAACGGTATTCTTTTGAAATGAAAATGATCATTGGGAGTACTAAAGGCTGTCAATTGTTTACTTTCCTCATCAAGGGGGGATTTGCCAGAATCCCTGCAACAAATCTAATGTTGAGAATACTTTGTTTCGACCAATACTTTGCAACAAATCATATAGGACTGGAAGTGGGAAACGATCAGGTATCATTACTCTGTTAAGGTTCCGATAATCGATTACAGGTCTCCAAGTCCCATCTCCCTTTGGTACAAGAATCAATGGAGCGTTCCATGGCGAATTACTCGATTCAATTACATCACTCTGTAACATTTTCTCTATGAGTCTATCGGCTTCTGCTCTCTCAGAATGGGGAAGACGGTAATCTGGTACATAAATAGGTGTAGTTCCTTGTTCAAGGGGAATTTTATGAGTAATAAGAGGAGTGAGACCTAACTTTTCTCCTGGTAGAGCAACAACAGCTCTCTTCCTGTTCAAAATTTCCAAAAGCTGAACCACAGAGTCAGGAAAATCAGTAGGACTGAGGTGTAGTGCTTGCACCTCTCGGCTGAGATCCCTGTTCTCCTGGTGTGAGAGTACAAACAGTACGATCCATAGACACATCATCCACAACTCGCACCGGTAACGAGTAATGGGCAAAATCTACAACATGAGTGCCAGACTGGAGATGGATGTCGGCATTACTAGTGTTTGCAATATACAGTATAACAGTACCATCCTGCACTGTGTGCCAGGAGGGTTCAACAAACGTACCATTCACTTTAAACGTTTCACTTTCCGCAATCACATCCGACAACTCAGGCACTCCCTGAACCTAAACTCTTATTCTGGTGAAAGAATGAGAGTGCAGCACAGTGTCAGTAGCCGTGGAACCACTGACTTCAGAGATGGAAGCTGCCAGGCAAGCGAGACAACAAAAATCCATTAGGGCGTCCCCTTCCAGAAAGTCCCGATACTCACTCTCCTTAACAACTGCACAACTATGATGCTTCAATCGAGTGCCTGTTTTCTCGGGTATGCTACCACGACAAGGATCTAACAAACCTAGGCTAGCAAGGCGGGTGTTAACAAAATTAACGTAGTCTGATTGAAGGTTGAACTCATGGCCCTGTCGATACATGCTACACAAGGGTATGACGTGGTCTTTGATACTAATGCTCCAACGATGGGGAAACAATGCAATATTTTCATCAATCATGGTGTACAGACCTAAGAGAGTGTCTCCAGGAAAATGAATAATGTCAACAACTAAACATGTTATAGACAATGTGACATCATTTAACTTGAGTGGGAGTTCAATTTCACCCTGAACTTTTACTTTATTTCCTGAAACACCACTTAGAAAAGGTATGGGTGACTGTTTTACTGTAGTAGGGTGCTTACTTGCAATGTCTCTAAGAGCTGAAGACTTGACAATATTAATTTTTGCACCTGAGTCAAGAAAAACTTTTAAAACTCTACCATGTACAATGGCTGAGACTAAGGGACCATCACTTGAGACTGGAAAAGTTACTACTTGTGACTTATGTTGTCTGGGATATCTGCGTCTCATCTGGGTCAAATTCACTGTGGTTCTGTCAACATCTACAACTGGGCTAGAGTCAGTGTCCTCTGTCAAATGTCCAAATCTAGTTTGGGTAGCTACTGAATACACAGGGAGGGCACTAGGACTGGCTAGCTTGAATTGGTTAGCGGATGGCCTTGGGGGTTTCCCGACGACATGGAGTGAACATTCTGAACTCCAGAATTCTGTGACCGAGTATTATAATTCGAAGTTGCATTATAGCTGGGCTGGGAATTGTAATTACGCGAGTTCTGATAATGTCTTGGATGCTGTGCGCTTCGCCAAGACTGACCGTGGAAGTTACG